>NW_028167105.1:95000-187153 GCF_964263955.1 Coregonus lavaretus | reverse complement strand
CCACTCCCTCCCTCCCTCCCCACTCCCTCCTGTCCTCCCCACTCCCCTCCCTCCCTCCCCACTCCCCTCCTGTCCTCCCCACTCCCCTCCTGTCCTCCCCACTCCCCTCCCTCCCTCCCCACTCCCCTCCTGTCCTCCCCACTCCCCTCCTGTCCTCCCCACTCCCCTCCCTCCCTCCCCACTCCCCTCCTGTCCTCCCCACTCCCCTCCCTCCCTCCCCACTCCCCTCCTGTCCTCCCCACTCCCCTCCCCCTCCCTCCCTCCCTCCTTCACTCCCTCCCCACTCCCCTCCTGTCCCTCCCCACTCCCCTCCTGTCCTCCCCACTCCCCTCCTGTCCTCCCCACTCCCCTCCTGTCCCTCCCCACTCCCCTCCTGTCCTCCCCACTCCCCTCCTGTCCCTCCCCACTCCCCTCCTGTCCTCCCCACTCCCCTCCTGTCCTCCCCACTCCCCTCCCTCCCTCCCCACTCCCCTCCTGTCCTCCCCACTCCCCTCCCTCCCTCCCCACTCCCCTCCTGTCCTCCCCACTCCCCTCCCTCCCTCCCCACTCCCCTCCTGTCCTCCCCACTCCCCTCCCTCCCTCCCCACTCCCCTCCTGTCCCTCCCCACTCCCCTCCTGTCCTCCCCACTCCCCTCCTGTCCTCCCCACTCCCCTCCCTCCCTCCCCACTCCCCTCCTGTCCTCCCCACTCCCCTCCCTCCCTCCCCACTCCCCTCCTGTCCCTCCCCACTCCCCTCCTGTCCTCCCCACTCCCCTCCTGTCCTCCCCACTCCCCTCCTGTCCTCCCCACTCCCCTCCCCCTCCCTCCCTCCTTCACTCCCTCCCCACTCCCCTCCTGTCCTCCCCCTCCTCTCCCCCTCCCCTCCCTCCTATAGTTCTGGCGTAGGTATGGCCGTCTCTCCCGTCACCTGATGAGGGTGAAACTGCAGAGTTACACCAAGTTCCTGTTTGTCCGCGACCCCTTCGTCCGACTCATCTCCGCCTTCCGTAACAAGTTCCAACAGCCCAACGAAGACTTCTACCGCCAGTTCGGCTCCGTCATGCTACGTCGTTATGGAAACGGGAACGGGACCTCCAGGGTTCCGGAGTCAGCGGCGGAGGCGTTCAAAGCGGGGATCCACCCGTCGTTCTCTGAGTTCGTCCGGTATCTCCTCGACCCCCAGACGGAGCAGGAGCAGCCATTCAACGAACACTGGCGCCAGGTGTGTGTGTGTGTGTGTGTGTGTGCTCTCAACCCAACTAGACTCAAGTTAACTTCTTCTTCTCCTCAGGTGTACCGGCTGTGTCACCCCTGTCAGATCCAGTATGATTTCATCGGCACGCTGGAAAACCTGGAAGACGACTCTGATCAGCTGCTCCGGATCCTGGGTCTGGAAGACCAGATAAAGTTCCCGCCTAGCAACCGGAACCGCACGGCGGCCAGCTGGGAACGGGATTGGTTCGCTGAGGTTCCAGCCGAGTTGAGGAGGAAGCTGTACAGTTTGTACGAGCCAGACTTTGAGCTGTTTGGGTATCCTAAACCAGAGAGTCTGCTCCATCACTGATGGGCTGTTTGGGTATCCTAAACCAGAGAGTCTGCTCCATCACTGATGGGCTGTTTGGGTATCCTAAACCAGAGAGTCTGCTCCATCACTGATGGGCTGTTTGGGTATCCTAAACCAGAGAGTCTGCTCCATCACTGATGGGCTGTTTGGGTATCCTAAACCAGAGAGTCTGCTCCATCACTGATGGGCTGTTTGGGTATCCTCAACCAGAGAGTCTGCTCCATCACTGATGGGCTGTTTGGGTATCCTCAACCAGAGAGGCTGCTCCATCACTGATGGGCTGTTTGGGTATCCTCAACCAGAGAGTCTGCTCCATCACTGATGGGCTGTTTGGGTATCCTCAACCAGAGAGTCTGCTCCATCACTGATGGGCTGTTTGGGTATCCTCAACCAGAGAGTCTGCTCCATCACTGATGGGCTGTTTGGGTATCCTAAACCAGAGAGTCTGCTCCATCACTGATGGGCTGTTTGGGTATCCTAAACCAGAGAGTCTGCTCCATCACTGATGGGCTGTTTGGGTATCCTCAACCAGAGAGTCTGCTCCATCACTTGATGCCTTACACATGTGACTGAGAGCCGGGGTTCGAACCCTGTGTACCTGCAAGCCTGCTGCAGTGCTGTGTTGTTAGCCCACTGAGCTAAAGCCTAGGCATTAACTTGGGGAGCTAACGCAACCCTCTAGCTCTCCACGATCAGGAGAGAAGAACCATTTAAGTGTTTTTTTTTCTAAAGGGAATAGTGCTGTAAAAACTGTTTTTGAATAAAGTTTTTTGGGGAAATAAATTGCTTAGTCATTTCCTAGTGTGTGTGTTCTGTCCCACTTTCACAGAGAGAGTAGAGTTCAATTGTACATCATTGTTATTTATTTCTAAAGGTAATATGACATGTTGCAGATAATGTATCACTGCATGTCTGCCTTCGCCATCACTCTTTAAAATGAATGGATGTATTAGGTTAAACACCATGTCTGCCTTCGCCATCACTCTTTAAAATGTATTCTTTGGTTTTGTTGAAAAGTGAATATGTGTGTATTTTAGGTCGGGGATGCTGCTGGGTGACATACAGTATAAACAAAGATTTTTATAATTAAACCAAGATAGACGACAGCTTGTCGTTTCCAATGGGAACAAATGAGTCATAGTGGCCAGAACAAGCAAGGAGGTGGGCAGAGCCAATCACGCGCCAGCGATATCCTATTGGTGTGTTCTAGTGTGCTTCTGCATATTTCCGTTAGGGAACGCCTACTCTGTGACGTGCGTGTGTGCAACAACTCAATTACCCTTTGTGCTCCCAAACAACGCGATAAAAAAAATGTTTTTTGCAAAGGATATAGTCTACAAAACGTTGTCCACTTTGTTCGTAACAGATTGTAGTTTTGGCAACAGAAAACTGTATTGAGATCAAATGTTTAATCGATGAGAAAATTTGCAGAATGTCGGACAAAATCCATCTCGTTCCATCTTCTCCCACTGCCCGCCAGTGGAAATGCCAACCGGATGCTTCACATTTATACATCCAGTGAAATATCTGTCTCATTGTTCTATCTATGGTATAAACCAGTGGACGGTACCAAAGATTATCTTATGATATTCGAGTGAACGCTCGAACAATGGAAATATATGTCCTCAAAAACTGGACGAGGGGGTGGTGGCCATGGGCTGGAGGAGGCGGTGCCCATGGGCTGGAGGGGGCGGTCCCCATGGGGCTGGAGATCGGAGGTGTCCGGTGAGAGAAAGGCAGGTTGAGGTTGCCGAAAGTGTCATATGCCAAAGCAGTGAAGAGAGTGGTAGAGGAAGATGGGTACAGGGTGAGGGATCCTGAGAGGATTCCTGTGAGTAGGCAGAGACCAAGAGAGAGTGATGGGAAGAATATGTGCTTCAGTAAGGTGGGTTTTTTAGCATTCATAGCCATAGTTGTCAATTGTACTGCAGAAATGGATCGGAAGTTGTGGTGGCAGCGGCTGAGAAGTACTTGGGATCAGTGGCGACTTTAGCATGTAAATCTTGGTGGGGCAAACTGCATGCCAGCAAACCCACAACACTAAACAATACATGAATTGCACTATAACGGTGACAAACGGTGCCCACAAACTGTTAGGGCCTCCATAAAGCTGTCCCAACAGCAGAGTCCCAACAGCAGAGTCCCAACACCTTACCACCGCTACACCTGGCTATCAGTGGAGCCTTGTCTGGCAACGAAACAGTTCATTCAGCCTCATAACCTGCTTTTTTTTAAAACATAGCTGATATGGCTGACTTGCTTAAACAAATGTGGTTTCTACTGACAATTGAGATGTACAAACTATGGCATAAGGGGACGACGAGCGGATAAGAGGCAATCCGTAATTTCTATTAAGACATTAATGAGCGAGCTAGGACGGACGTAGTCAATATAACTATTTGTACAGCACTTTTGAAATGTACAGTGACGGAATTCAGAACATGGGCCGTTCTTACAGTATTCTCCCTGTACACCAAGTCAGAACCGTAGGATAAATAAAGGGGGCATATAAGCAGACAATGAAAGCTCTTACAATATTCAATGATTACATTTCTCTAAAACAGGCTATAGGCTACATGTGCACCGTCCAAGTCAGAACAGGGAAAATTATGAAGGGAAAAGTGACCAAATTATTAGGGTGAGGCACATGGGCTACTAACAGCTTACTACACAACATACACTTAGTATTACTTTCTTAGCTACAGACAGAATACGTATCTCCCTGGCATATTACATCATGTATGCAGCAGCATACAATAAATTTTTGGACTCACCTTGTTGTGCTGTGCTCACTTGAACAGGAAGGTGGCGCGGTGGTCCTTCGTGGGCAAATGTTGTCATCAAACTTTGTCATCAAAGTCTGGCATTCTCTGGATTGATTGTGCTTTCAAGACAACTGGGAACTCTGAAAAAACAAAACAAGGTCAAATCACAATGATGTCAGTGATCTTCAGGTCGGAGCTCTAGAAAGAAGCTCGAGTTCCTGACTTGCAATTCCGAGTTGGACGACCGTTCAAAACTTATTTTCCCAGTCGGAGCTCGTTTTTTTTCAGAGTTCCCAGTTGCCTTGAACTCACTGAAGTCAGATTTCCCAGTTCTGAGTTTCCAGTTGTTTTGAGCGCGGCAGAAGTCATGATGGATTGACAGCACGGCCAATGTAGAACGTTCATCCTTTTAAGCTTGGAAAAGAGACCCTTAAACCCAGACTTGGACCACACAGCCACTCCACTGAACAGCAGGATAGTGATTGCTTTGCAATGCTTGCAGTTAGCCACTGATTCTTTCCAAACCACTCATTGTTGAATATGCGATTACCAACTTGTTGCGTAATGTTTATGTCCAATGGTCGATTTATCTATAATTTCTCTTCATTATTTCTCTTCATATGACTGAAAAGGATTTGCCAGTAGATTGTCGACTTGATTCATGATGATGACTGCTTGTCTAGCTTGCTAGCTAAAATGTTGAAAGTATGACGTTGACATGATCAGTCCAATCAAAGCTACTGTTGATATAACGTGATTTGACGTCATTTTATCTGTGGCCAATGACCTTGAGCCTTCTTGGATGGGCACTTCTAATGTAACTCAATGGCAGCACCCAAGGGGCTTGAATTTTCGAGCTCTACCCTTAGAGTTTGCGGCGAGGTAGTGTCCCCATGAGTGACAGAACACTGAGCCAATCACGGTGCAACTAGAGAACATTACCAACCCCTACGCTCCGTATTTTCCGCTGGCTGCCCCACCACCACAGAAAGCACTGAGCTAGGCTGAAACACCTGCATTTTGGAGCTGCCTTACTCAAGAAAGCAAAAAAGAGACCATGTTTGTATGTGGCTTTATTAACTGTTTTTGAGGGTTTTCATGATTATTATTATTATTATTATTATTATTATTATTATTATTATTATTATTATTATTTTAGGGGGTAGATCAGCTTTAATATTGCAGATAGATTGTAACTTCCATCAATATACTTCTATTCATCACTTCCAATCCCCCATATGTTTTTTTTCTCGCAAATATATATATATACATATACATACAGTGAGGGAAAAAAGTATTTGATCCCCTGCTGATTTTGTACGTTTGCCCACTGACAAAGAAATGATCAGTCTATAATTTTTAATGGTAGGTTTATTTGAACAGTGAGAGACAGAATAACAACAACAAAATCCAGAAAAACGCATTTCAAAAATGTTATAAATTGATTTGCATTTTAATGACGGAAATAAGTATTTGACCCCCTCTCAATCAGAAAGATTTCTGGTTCCCAGGTGTCTTTTATACAGGTAACGAGCTGAGATTAGGAGCACATTCTTAAAGGGAGTGCTCCTAATCTCAGTTTGTTACCTGTATAAAAGACACCTGTCCACAGAAGCAATCAATCAATCAGATTCCAAACTCTCCACCATGGCCAAGACCAAAGAGCTCTCCAAGGATGTCAGGAACAAGATTGTAGACCTACACAAGGCTGGAATGGGCTACAAGACCATCGCCAAGCAGCTTGGTGAGAAGGTGACAACAGTTGGTGCGATTATTCGCAAATGGAAGAAACACAAAATAACTGTCAATCTCCCTCGGCCTGGGGCTCCATGCAAGATCTCACCTCGTGGAGTTGCAATGATTATGAGAACGGTGAGGAATCAGCCCAGAACTACACAGGAGGATATTGTCAATGATCTCAAGGCAGCTGGGACCATAGTCACCGAGAAAACAATTGGTAACACACTACGCCGTGAAGGACTGAAATCCTGCAGCGCCAGCAAGGTCCCCCTGCTCAAGAAGCACATATACAGGGCCGTCTGAAGTTTGCCAATGAACATCTGAATGATTCAGAGGAGAACTGGTCAAATTTGTGGTCAAATGAGACCAAAATGGAGTGCTTTGGCATCAACTAAACTCGCCGTGTTTGGAGGAGGAGGAATGCTGCCTATGACCCCAAGAACACCATCCCCACCGTCAAACATGGAGGTGGAAACATTATGCTTTGGGGGTGTTTTTCTGCTAAGGGGACAGGACAACTTCACCGCGTCAAAGGGACGATGGACGGGGCCATGTACTGTCAAATCTTGGGTGAGAACCTCCTTCCCTCAGCCAGGGCATTGGAAATGGGTCGTGGATGGGTATTCCAGCATGACAATAACCCAAAACACACGGCCAAGGCAACAAAGGAGTGGCTCAAGAAGAAGCACATTAAGGTCCTGGAGTGGCCTAGCCAGTCTCCAGATCTTAATCCCATTGAAAATCTGTGGAGGGAGCTGAAGGTTCGAGTTGCCAAACGTCAGGCTCGAAACCTTAATGACTTGGAGAAGATCTGCAAAGAGGAGTGGGACAAAATCCCTCCTGAGATGTGTGCAAACCTGGTGGCCAACTACAATAAACGTCTGACCTCTGTGATTGCCAACAAGGGTTTTGCCACCAAGTACTAAGTCATGTTTTGCAGAGGGGTCAAATACTTATTTCCCTCATTAAAATGCAAATCAATTTACAACATTTTTTATATGCGTTTTTCTGGATTTTTGTTGTTGTTATTCTGTCTCTCACTGTTCAAATAAACCTACCATTAAAATTATAGACTGATCATGTCTTTGTAAGTGGGCAAACGTACAAAATCAGCAGGGGATCAAAAATTGTTTTCCCTCACTGTACATACATATACACATACATACAGTGGGGAAAAAAAGTATTTAGTTAGCCACCAATTGTGCAAGTTCTCCCACTTAAAAAGATGAGAGAGGCCTGTAATGTTCATCATAGGTACACGTCAACTATGACAGACAAAATGAGAAAAAAAAATGCTGAAAATCACATTGTAGGATTTTTTATGAATTTATTTGCAAATTATGGTGGAAAATAAGTATTTGGTCAATAACAAAAGTTTCTCAATACTTTGTTATATACCCTTTGTTGGCAATGACACAGGTCAAACGTTTTCTGTAAGTTCACAAGGTTTTCACACACTGTTGCTGGTATTTTGGCCCATTCCTCCATGCAGATCTCCTCTAGAGCAGTGATGTTTTGGGGCTGTCGCTGGGCAACACAGACTTTCAACTCCCTTCAAAGATTTTCTATGGGGTTGAGATCTGGAGACTGGCTAGGCCACTCCAGGACCTTGAAATGCTTCTTAAGAAGCCACTCCTTCGTTGCCCGGGCGGTGTGTTTGGGATCATTGTCATGCTGAAAGACCCAGCCACGTTTCATCTTCAATGCCCTTGCTGATGGAAGGAGGTTTTCACTCAAAATCTCACGATACATGGCCCCATTCATTCTTTCCTTTACACGGATCAGTCGTCCTGGTCCCTTTGCAGAAAAACAGCCCCAAAGCATGATGTTTCCACCCCCATGCTTCACAGTAGGTATGGTGTTCTTTGGATGCAACTCAGCATTCTTTGTACTCCAAACACAACGAGTTGAGTTTTTACCAAAAAGTTCTATTTTGGTTTCATCTGACCATATGACATTCTCCCAATCCTCTTCTGGATCATCCAAATGCACTCTAGCAAACTTCAGACGGGCCTGGATATGTACTGGCTTAAGCAGGGGGACACGTCTGGCACTGCAGGATTTGAGTCCCTGGCGGCGTAGTGTGTTACTGATGGTAGGCTTTGTTACTTTTGTCCCAGCTCTCTGCAGGTCATTCACTAGGTCCCCCCGTGTGGTTCTGGGATTTTTGCTCACCGTTCTTGTGATCATTTTGACCCCACGGGGTGAGATCTTGCGTGGAGCCCCAGATCGAGGGAGATTATCAGTGGTCTTGTATGTCTTCCATTTCCTAATAATTGCTCCCACAGTTGATTTCTTCAAACCAAGCTGCTTACCTATTGCATATTCAGTCTTTCCAGCCTGGTGCAGGTCTACAATTTTGTTTCTGGTGTCCTTTGACAGCTCTTTGGTCTTGGCCATAGTGGAGTTTGCTGTGTGACTGTTTGAGGTTGTGGACAGGTGTCTTTTATACTGATAACAAGTTCAAACAGGTGCCATTAATACAGGTAACGAGTGGAGGACAGAGAAGCCTCTTAAAGAAGAAGTTACAGGTCTGTGAGAGCCAGAAATCTTGCTTGTTTGTAGGTGACCAAATACTTATTTTCCACCATAATTTGCAAATAAATTCATTAAAAATCCTACAATGTGATTTTCTGGATTTTTTTTCCTCATTTTGTCTGTCATAGTAGACTTGTACCTATGATGAAAATTACAGGCCTCTCTCATCTTTTTAAGTGGGAGAACTTGCACAATTGGTGGCTGACTAAATACTTTTTTTCCCCACTGTACATATAAGTACACATATCCTTTTTTAAAATATATTTCCCTTTATTACTTTCCAACCCCAGCACCCCTTCCCTAATTGGAGTAAACTAGTGAACAACAATGCTTAGGCCTCTACTTCCAGCTTATACATACTTCAGTGAGGGAAAAAATGACATTCAATTGGTAGCAAGAATTTTGTATAATCATTTAAATTGAAAAATTCTAAGTTTTGAATCCGGCTTCGTTTTGCGTATCAGTTCATAAACACTATGCCATGGGATCGGTACGTCAAAAATCTCTTCCCAACTATTTTGCAATCTATATGGGACGGCTGTCAATCTTTTGGTCCTTAAATGAAACTGGTAAACTTTTTTATTTATCAACATTTTCTTTAACGAATTATGTTCTTTAATGCGGCCGACAGACAAGTTCCTTACTTTCACCCCCTTCCACTTTCCTCTTCCATTTTTGCGGTAAGGCTGCAATTATTTGGTTGTAATTTTGTGTAGAGCAGACATTTCCATATGTTTTTGTTAGCTGCATGTGCGACATAACTCCACCATTCCTACCGATAATATAATTTACGAAGATTATACCTTTTTTAAACATTTTTTCAAAAAGTAATGTTTTTTTTTTTATCAATTAGTATATTTGAGTTTAACCACAATATTTTTTGATTTATTTGTTCTGTCGTTTCTGGAGGATTAAATTGAAACTTTCTATGGCTTGTTTTAGAAATAGTGATATTTGGGATATGATTTCCTTTCCAAATAACTGAAAGTGAGGGGTTGTAATCTGAATAAAGGGAAAAAGGCCATTCTTGAACATTAGGTGAGACAATCTTACTAGTTTGCTAGAGAACCAGTTCGGATTTAAGTATACCTTTTGTATGACTGAAGCTTTTAGTGATAGGTCTAATGCTTTAATATTTAATCATTTCTGTCCTCCGAATTCATATTCATTATATAAATAGGCCCGTTTAATTTTGACTCGCTTGCCGTTCCAAATAAAATGTCATCTTTTTTTTTTTTTTTACTGTTCACTAGGCGTAGGCAAAACCATAAGCAAATAGGTAAACTGGGATAATACTAAAGAGTTAATCATGGTGATTTTCCCACAAATAGACAGGTATTTACCTTTCCATGGTAGCAAGATCTTATTTATTTTTGCTAACTTTCTATTAAAATGTATTGGAGTGAGATCATTTATTTCGTTTGGGATATGTATTCCGAGTATATCCACATCACCATTTTATTGGTAAACTACATGGTAATATAAAAATTGTATTTTTTAGTGATCCAATACGTAATATAGTACATTTATCATAATTTGGTTGTAATCCAGAGAGCCTAGAAAATGTATCTAGATCCTCTATGAGGCTGTGGAGGGATTCTAGTTGTGGATTTAAAAGAAAACATGAATCATCAGCGTACAATGACACCTTTATTTTTAAGCCCTGGATTTCTAATCCCTTGATATTATTGTTGGATCTGATTTTAATAGCTAACATCTCGATGGCTATAATAAATAGATATACCGATAGTGGACAACCTTGTTTTTTACATTGTTTGCAAACGGATGATATGTGACACGTATTAATGCCAAAATAACATGCAAAACAGACCAATTCTTTTTTTTTTAGCTAAACAGGTAGGGAGGGCTCTGCCCCACCTGCCCTGAATGACGGGTCGCCACTGTTTGGGATTGCCAGGATTTACTACGTAACATTTTGCAGGGGTTGTTGAGTGGTAGTGTTCTGTCCTCTCGGACCGTTGGTCTGGAGTAGTCTTAGACAGGGTGGAATGGGGTGTTTTTAAAATATATATATTTTTTAAAGAGGGCTAATAGTTGGCAGGGTCGTTTTCCTTTTCCCCAATGTTGTATTACGTATCAATAATTTAATGTAGGTAGGCCGTGAATGGCCTCACACACCACTACAGTAGGTGGCAGTGGATGCACCGACAAGTTGAACGCGATCCGCCAACCAAATCATAAAGAAGAAGAAGCTCGTCAGCAGCCTGCTAAAAAAAAAAAGTAGAAGTATCCAGACACGTTATGTGTATGTTAGCCAATGTGTTTTAAATACACTGATGTTTACGCCTTAGTACCGCGAATCGGTTTTATTTCACATCCAGCTAGCTACGACGTTATAGATAGATGGCTACGTCCGTTTCGATAGCACCAGTGGCTGAAGATAGCTAACGTTAGTTAGCTAACTTTCCACCAAAACGCTTTCCAGAAATGAACAAACGCCGGAGACAGAGTATGAACGGCTTGTAACATTTTACAGATTAAGTTAAAGGATTCATTTTACATTGGTGATTCAAGAACCGTTGGTGTCCGCGTAGTGCTGTGTGCTCTTTCGTCAAACCAGCTAGCTAGCTATCTTCGTTGGTGTATTGACCAAGCTAGCTAACTAACATACATTTACATTTTAGTCATTTAGCAGACGCTCTTATCCAGAGCGACTTACATGAGCAATTAGGGTTAAGTGCCTTGCTTTAACAGATTTTTCACCTAGTCGGCTCGGGGATTAGAACCAGAGACCTTTCGGTTACTGGCACAACGCTCTTACCCACTAAGCTACCTGCCGCCCACCAACATCCCCGACCATGAGTTCACTAAGCTACTCCCCCCTTGCTAAAGAAGAGGAGGTCTGCTGGACGGAGAAAGAGGGTCTGTGGATGAACATTGTCGTAAAAGAGGAAGGGGAAGTTATTACAGTGAAGGAGGAGGCTGAAGAAGAGGATGCAGGTTTTGGAGTGAAGACGGAGGAGGAGGGGGCTGTCACAGTGAAAGAAGAAGAGAATGAAGAAGCTTTCAGACTGGAAAAGGAGGAAGATGAGGCTATCACATTGAAAGAAGAAGAGGAGGAGGATGTTATAGTGAAAGAAGAGGAAGAACCTTTTGGAGTGAAAGAGGAGGAGGCGACTGAAGATCTGATTGACACCAGTAAGTACTATCTTAAAAACAGGGGCACAAACTGTCTGCAGTTGTTGAACCAAAGTGTGTTTTTTAAGGGGCATTCTACTGAAGTTATATACTTGTTCTGTAGGAATTGGGTCGTTCCATATGATTTCAATCACTTTCTGACTGCGCCCCTTTTGATTTGAACGAAACCCTACATACAGTACATTCGGAAAGTATTCAGACCGCTTGACTTTTTCCACATTTGGTTAATTTACAGCCTTATTATGAAATGGATTACATTGTTCCCCCCCTCAATCTATACACAATACCCCATAATGACAAAGCAAAAACAGGTTTAGACATTTTTGCAAAAAAACAACAACTGAAATATCTCATTTACATAGGTATTCAGACCCTTTACTCAGTACTTTGTTGAAGCACCTTTGGCGATTACAGCCTCGAGTCTTCTTGGGTATGACGCTACAAGCTTGGCACACCTGTATTTGGGGAGTTTCTCCCATTCTTCTCTGCAGATCCTCTCAAGCTCTGTCAGGTTGGATGGGGAGCGTCACTGCACAGCTATTTTCAGGTCTCTCCAGAGATGTTGGATCGGGTTGAAGTCCGGGCTCTGGCTGGGCCACTCAAGGACATTCAGAGAAGTGTCCCGAAGCCGCTCCTGCGTTGTCTTGGCTGTGTGCTTAGGGTCGTTGTCCGGTTGGAAGGTGAACCTTCGCCCCCCAGTCTGAGGTCCTGAGTGCTCTGGAGCAGGTTTTCATCAAGGATCTCTCTGTACTTTGCTCTGTTCGTCTTTGCCTCGATCCTGACTAGTCTCCCAGTCCCTGCAGCTGAAAAACATCCCCACAGCATGATGCTGCCACCACCATGCTTCACTGTAGGGATGGTGCCAGGTTTGATGGTGCAAAGCTGTGGCTATTTGAAGAATTTGTTTAACCATTTTTCGCTTTGTCATTATGGGGTATTGTGTGTAGATTGATGAGGATTTTTATTTATTGAATTCATTTTAGAATAATGCTGTAACGTAACAAAATGTGGAAAAAGTCAAGGGGTCTGAATACTTTCCGAATGCACTGTACATGTTTGCCGACTATATCAGACTCAACTTTTTTATCTATTTCAGTGATGAAGACATGGATGTCTCACGGTAGGGTGGGGTACACAAAGTGAGTCAACTTTGAGAACCTCTCCTGAATGTTTTGGCATTCAGTTCCAAAAAGACATTTTCTGACCACTTTCACCATGGGCAAACGTGTTTGGAATGTTTCATTCAAATCTAAAGGGGTGCAGTCAGAAAGTGATTGAATTCATATGGAACGATCCAATTGTTTAATCTAGTAGCCTACCAAATAACAAAAATGTATACTTAAAATGTTTCCTGTACTGACTTGGCTATTTATCCATTAGGTCTAATAAATGTATCCTATACTAGTCTATTTATCCATTAGGTCTAATAAATGTATCCTATACTGACCAGTCTATTTATCCATTAGGTCTAATAAATGTATCCTATACTGACTAGTCTATTTATCCATTAGGTCTAATAAATGTATCCTATACTGACTAGTCTATTTATCCATTAGGTCTAATAAATGTATCCTATACTGACTAGTCTATTTATCCATTAGGTCTAATAAATGCATAACAACACTAAGTTTAAGTTTTCTATACTGACTTGGCTACCCGTAAAACTTAAATTAAACGCTGAGTCTCAAATAGCCGCCTGTCCCTTTTATTAATAGCCGGGCAACTGCACACATGAAATGAAATGTTGAGAAGGCCCGCCTACTCAACCAATCGGATGAGGGAGTATGCCGTCTTACGGTTTGTGGGAAGCGACCAATCAAATGAGGGAGTGTGGTGACTCATATTCCGACCTGCTTGCAGGGGCAGATGTGAGACATGCATTTCTTTTATTACATTTACATTTTAGTCATTTAGCAGACGCTCTTATCCAGAGCGACTTACAGGAGCAATTAGGGTTAAGTGCCTTGCTTAAGGGCACATCGACAGATTTTTCACCTAGTCGGCTCGGGGATTAGAACCAGCGACCTTTCGGTTACTGGCACAACGCTCTTACCCACTAAGCTACCTGCCGCCCTGGTTGTTTATTAAATATAGTATAACCAACCATTTTAAATGCAAAGTGTTAATCAGATGTCTTATTCAAACTCAGTTTACAAGCTAACCCTAACCCTAACCCTTGTTTTTAAAATGGCCTGTAGACAAACAAATTGACACATCTTGATTTTAGTTTTTTATATTTTTTAATTCACAAGTAAAACAGTTAAATAGAAATGTTCACTGAAATATATATATTTTTTAATTGGCAGATTTTTGGCTGATTTTAAGATTAACTTCAGCCCTGTTACATACTATAGTTATTTATTTAACTTAACATAGCCTTGCAGTCCACCTTTTTGGTATTTTGTACCAGTTTCTGTCTCTGTACAAAGGTCTTCAAGCTATGGAAGATTACAAAATATTTAATAATAATAATTGATTGGACTTACATGGCACTTTTCTAGACCCCCCAAAGCTCTTTACAGTGTAAGGGAAACTCACCACCCTAACCCCACTCTATACAGGGGAAACTCACCACCCTAACCCCACTCTATACAGGGGAAACTCACCACCCTAACCCCACTCTATACAGGGGAAACTCACCACCCTAACTCCACTCTATACAGGGGAAACTCACCACCCTAACCCCACTCTATACAGGGGAAACTCACCACCCTAACCCCACTCTATACAGGGGAAACTCACCACCCTAACTCCACTCTATACAGGGGAAACTCACCACCCTAACTCCACTCTATACAGGGGAAACTCACCACCCTAACCCCACTCTATGTCAAAGTGGAATAATGTTTTTCGAAATGTTAACAAATTAATAAAATAAATGAAAAGCTGAAATGTCTTCAGTCAAGTATTCAACCCCTTTGTTATGGCAAGCCGAAATAAGTTCAGGAGTAAAAATGTGTTTAACAAGTCACAAATTGCATGGACTCACTCTGTGTGCAGTAATAGTGTTTAACATGATTTTTGAATGACTACCTCATCTCTGTACCCCACACATACAATTATCTGTAAGGTCCCTCAGTCGAGCAGTGAATTTCAAATAGACTCAACAACAAAGACCAGGGAGGTTTCCAAATCGATCCCGCTCCAGAGTACAGGCCTTGGTGTAACGCTCATTCCTTCGACGATAAACGTGAATCCGACCATCACCCCTGGTGAGACAAAACCGGGACTCGTCAGTGAAGAGCACTTTTTGCCAGTCCTGTCTGGTCCAGCGACGGTGGGTTTGTGCCCATAGGCAACGTTGTTGCCGGTGAAGTCTGGTGAGGACCTGCCTTACAACAGGCCTACAAGCCCTCAGTCCAGCCTCTCTCAGCCTATTGCGGACAGTCTGAGCACTGATGGAGTGATTGTGCGTTCCTGGTGTCTCCCTGTAGCGCCGTTTTAGGTGTCTCACAGTACGGACATTGCAATTTATTGCCCTGGCCACATCTGCAGTCCTCATGCCTCCTTGCAGCATGCCTAAGGCACGTTCACGCAGATGAGCAGGGACCCTGGGCATCTTTCTTCTGGTGTTTTTCAGAGTCAGTAGAAAGGCCTCTTTAGTGTCCTAAGTTTTCATAACTGTGACCTTAATTGCCTACCGTCTGTAAGCTATAAGTGTCTTAATGACCGTTCCACAGGTGCATGTTCATTACCGTATTTTCTGCACTATAAAGCGCACCGGATTATAAGGCGCACCTTCAATGAATGGCCTATTTTAGAACTGTTTTCATATATAGGGCGCACCGGATTATAAGGCGCATAGAATAGAAGATACTGCAGTCAAACGTTTGACTGGGGTTGCGTTATGCATCCACTAGATGGAGCTGTGCTAAAGGGAATGTCAACAAAACAGTCAAATAAAGTCAAACTTTATTAAGCGTTCTGACAACTCCGTTCACTCCCATGGTAACGTTGTTCAAACCTTAATGTGCATATTAACAATATCTCCCAGCCTTGCTCACTCTTCTCCCAAACGTGGAGGGGAACTTTTCCCTGATTCAGTAAACGCGTAGTAAAATAAACAGTCTGATACCACTAAATCAAACGTTAGTGCATAACTCAACATTGTTCAGTTACATATAACACGTAAAGCTCACTTTTTCAGTTCATTCCCCGTCCACGAATCCCTCGAATTCTTCTTCTTCAGTGTCCGAATTGAACAGTTGGGCGACTACGGCATCCAACCTGCCCGGCTCCCTCTCGTCATTATCCGAGTCAGTGTCGATGCTGCTGTTGCCTGGCAGTTCAGAGATTATTCCTGCCTTCGTGCAAGCGGTGCGGCTTTGTAGTTTACCAGTCGTACTGAAACATTTCATTATTATTAAATTGTTTTTATTCTTTTTTCATACTGAAACATTTTGACAGAGCACCTTGAGCGCCGTGTACAACCAGTATGGATCAATCAATTAACCAATTGATCCATATATAAGGCGCTCCGGATTATAAGGCGCACTGTCGTTTTTTGAGAAAATTAAAGGCTTTTAAGTGCGCCTTATAGTGCGGAAAATACGGTAATTGTTTATGGTTCATTGAACAAGCATGGGAAACAGTGTTTAAACCCTTTACAATGAAGATCTGTGAAGTTATTTGGATTTTTACTAATTATCTTTGAAAGACAGGGTCCTGAAAAAGGGACATTCCTTTTTTTGCTGAGTTTAGATACCGTCTTTTATTGAGGGATCTAGTCTAGATTAAACCTCATAGGAAGACAGTCTCATGGCACTTATCGCAAGAGTTGGGGTGTTAACGCTTGTGTCCTGGCTACATTTCCATTCATCCCCTCTCCTCCACCTGTAACTATTCCCCAGGTTGTTGCTGTAAATGAGAATATGTTCTCAGTCAACTTACCTGGTAAATTTTTTTTATTTTTTTATTTTATTTTTTTATTTCACCTTTATTTAACCAGGTAAGCCAGTTGAGAACAGGTTCTCATTTACAACTGCGACCTGGCCAAGATAAAGCAAAGTAGTGCAATAAAAAAACAACACAGAGTTACATATGGGGTAAAAAACATAAAGTCAGAAATACAACAGAAAATATATATACAGTGTGTGCAAATGAAGCAAGTTATGGATTTAAGGCAATAAATAGGCCATAGTGCAAAATAATTACAATTAGTATTAACACTGGAATGCTAGATGTGCAAGAGATTATGTGCAAATAGAGATACTGGGGTGCAAAAGAGCAAAATAAATAACAATATAGGGATGAGGTAGTTGGGTGGGCTAATTTCAGATGGGCTGTGTACAGGTGCAGTGATCGGTAAGGTGCTCTGACAACTGATGCTTAAAGTTATTGAGGGAGATAAGAGTCTCCAGCTTCAGAGATTTTTGCAATTCGTTCCAGTCATTGGCAGCAGAGAACTGGAAGGAATGGCGGCCAAAGGAGGTGTTGGCTTTGGGAATGACCAGCGAGATATACCTGCTGGAGCGCAGACTACGGGTGGGTGCTGCTATGGTGACCAATGAGCTAAGATAAGGCGGGGATTTGCCTAGCAGTGATTTATAGATGGCCTGGAGCCAGTGGGTTTGACGACGAACATGTAGTGAGGACCAGCCAACAAGAGCGTACAGGTCACAGTGGTGGGTAGTGTATGGGGCTTTGGAGACAAAACGGATGGCACTGTGATAGACTACATCCAATTTGCTGAGTAGAGTGTTGGAGGCTATTTTGTAAATGACATCGCCGAAGTCAAGGATCGGTAGGATAGTCAGTTTTACGAGGGCATGTTTGGCAGCATGAGTGAAGGAGGCTTTGTTGCGAAATAGGAAGCCAATTCTAGATTTAACTTTGGATTGGAGATTCTTTATGTGAGTCTGGACGTTGAGTTTACAGTCTAACCAGACACCTAGGTATTTGTAGTTGTCCACATACTCTAGGTCAGACCCGTCGAGAGTGGTGATTCTAGTCGGGTGGGCGGGTGCCAGCAGCGTTCGATTGAAAAGCATGCATTTAGTTTTACTAGTGTTTAAGAGCAGTTGGAGGCTACTGAAGTATTGTTGTATGGCATTGAAGCTCGTTTGGAGGTTTGTTAACACAGTGTCCAATGAAGGGCCAGATGTATACAAAATGGTGTCGTCTGCGTAGAGGTGGATCTGAGAGTCACCAGCAGCAAGAGCGACATCATTGATATACACGGAGAAAAGTGTCGGCCCAAGAATTGAACCCTGTGGCACCCCCATAGAGACTGCCATAGGTCCAGACAAAATAAGGGTAAAATAACTACAGTTTTTTCATTCCGGTCTCTCTGTTTAACCAATACTCTTTTTGTTTGTCTTTGACAGGAGACATACCAGACTCCCACTCTGACAGTGGGAAGAGTCCTTCAGAGGATCCAGACCAAGAGACGTCCAAACCAGGAAGACAACACCACTACTGCCACTGTGGAAAGAGTTTTTGGTGGTTAGGGCACTTTAGAGACCATAAGAGAATACACATAGGGGAGAAGCCTTACCAATGCTCCCAGTGTGAAAAAAGTTTTGGCCACTTATGGAGCCTGAAATTGCATAAGAGAATACACACAGGAGAGAAGCCTTTCCACTGCTCCCTGTGTGGAAACGGTTTTACCCACTTAAGGGCCCTGAAAAGACATGAAAGGATACACACAGGAGATAAGCCTCATCACTGCTCCCAGTGTGGAAAGAGTTTTACCCTGTTAGGGAGCCTGAAACGACACGAGAGAATACACTCTGGAGAGAAGCCTCACCACTGTTCTCAGTGTGTAAAGAGTTTCAGCTGGTTAACCAGCTTGAAAATACATGAGAAAACTCATACAGGGGAGAAGCCTTTCCACTGCTCCCAGTGTGGAAAGAGATTTTCCCAGTTAGGGGACCTAAAAGGACATAAGAGAACGCACACTGGAGAGAAGCCTTACCACTGCTCCCAGTGTGGGAAGAGATTCACCCGGTCAGGAAACCTGAAAAGTCATGAGCTAACACACTCTGTATATAAGCCTTATCACTGCTCCCAGTGTGTAAAGAATTTTTTTTCATCAAATGCCCTGAAACAACATGAGTTAACGCACTCTGAAGATAAACCTTTCCACTGTTCCAAGTGTGGAAAGCAGTTTTTCTTATCAGGGCACCTGAAAAGACATGAGCTAACACACTCTGTGGAGAAGCCTTTCCACTGTTCTTATTGTGAAAAAAGTTTTAAGAGTTTATGGAACATGAAAGTGCATCAGAAAAGACACACTACGGAGAAGCCTTCCACTGCTCCCACTGTGGAATGAAATGTACATGGTTTCATCAACTGAAAGAGCATGTAGGAATCGTTATCAGTGGTCCCAGTGTGGAAAGGGATATAGTACAACACATGGGGTTAGAGACATTTGTGAAAGAAAATCTATTGAAGATAGTTTGGTTTATTTATTGTGCATAAACATTTTATGAAAACTATTTATGTGGAAAATCCTTTTACTCTCCTCCTAGAATTGTATTTAAAGGTTTGCAACTAAGATGGCGTGAGTGAACAGGTGTATGTAGTCTGCTTAGGTAGATGCTGAATTAAGATCGTTTTCAACTGTTCTTTTACCATTATTTATACCGTTACATTTAATCCTTTTTGTACCTTTTACTATCCACATCAATTGGAACCTGTCTGTGTAAACTGGAAAACAAAATGTCCCTCATCAACAAGGAACTGTGTGACAAACCTGTACATTCTTTTTGTGTGAGCAGCCGACAATAAATATGATTTTGTTGAGGACAATGTTGGGGTCATTCTCTCTATACACCAGGATAAGAGCGTCTGCTAAATGTGGTCCTCTGTAGCTCAGCTGGTAGAGCACGGCGCTTGTAACGCCAAGGTAGTGGGTTCGATCCCCGGGACCACCCCATACACAAAAAAATAATTAAAAAAATGTATGCACGCATGACTGTAAGTCGCTTTGGATAAAAGCGTCTGCTAAATGGCATATTATATTATTATATTATAAATGACGTAAATGTAAATTACACATGGCCACTGGGTACACACATGGACTTAATGTCATGAAGTTCAAGAACACGCACAGTGCTCCCATTGGCTGATATTTAGACTGAGAATGTGTTCTTGTTTATGCCACATTAAATCAAATTGTAGAAAATCAAAGTGACTCAAAAACATTCGCATGTTTTGTACTTTTTTGTACATTAATTGAACATGGAGTGAGTAAAAGTTTGAATATAGAGTATCAGTTGAATGAAAAGTATGTCAGTTTCAATCTATCTGTTTATCTGCTCTGTAATTAATTAAACGATCATCATCGTGCGACGCAGACCAGGTGGAGAGCGCGCTGAAACAGTGAAGAAATTCTGTTCTGCTGAGTTTTGATGCAGTCTTTTTCCCCATCAAAGTTAATACCCGGTGAGAGATTTTGTCCCGAATCCATTACGGTGTTTCAGGTGCCAAGTTTATGGTCATGTTGCAGCAGTGTGTAGGAGGGAGATTCCTAGATGTGAGAAGTGTGCAGGAGGGCATGGGACACAGGATTGTGTAGTAGCGTGTGTGTAAACTGTAGGGGTACCCCATGGTCCTGGAGATCAGAGGTGTCCGGTGAGAGAAAGGCAGGTTGAGGTTTCCAGGATCAGAGTAGTACAGAAGAGATCAGAGGTGTCCGGTGAGAGAAAGGCAGGTTGAGGTTTCCAGGATCAGAGTAGTACAGAAGGTGTCCTATGCTGAGGCAGTGTAGAGAGTAGTAGAGGAAGGTGAGGACAGGGTGAGAGATCCTAAGAGGATCCCTGTGAGTCGGCCCGAGGCCATTAGAGAGTGATGGGAATAACATGGACTTCAGTGGTTGGAATTCTTAGCGTTCGTTGCCATGGTTATCAACTATAAATAACCATGGCAACGAAATATTTATTTATTTTATTTTATTTTTTTACTGCACAAGCTGTGTTTTACTGCACAAGCTGTGTTGAGCGATAGTGTCACTGTACCGTCACGATCCACCAATAGAAAAATAAGACCTTTCCATTATGCAGCGCCTCAGACTTGTTTACGTGAGACAACACTCGGTCCCTAAGCCCTTTATGGAGTGGCCACTTGCTGATGTGTTGGATAGTGATCAATAACACTTGGTCCCTAAGCCCTTTATGGAGTGGCCACTTGCTGATGTGTTGGATAGTGATCAATAACACTTGGTCCCTAAGGCCTTTATGGAGTGGCCACTTGCTGATGTGTTGGATAGTGATCAATAACACTTGGTCCCTAAGGCCTTTATGGAGTGGCCACTTGCTGATGTGTTGGATAGTGATCAATAACACTTGGTCCCTAAGCCCTTTATGGAGTGGCCACTTGCTGATGTGTTGGATAGTGATCAATAACACTTGGTCCCTAAGGCCTTTATGGAGTGGCCACTTGCTGATGTGTTGGATATTGATCAATAACACTTGGTCCCTAAGCCCTTTATGGAGTGGCCACTTGCTGATGTGTTGGATAGTAATCACTCCAGTCTGCCTGTTTTGGGCAAAATTAGAATTGAGTCGATCAGAATGCACATGTATACCAACTGCAACTTGTCAATATTCCAAAATGTCTTGTGTCCCCCACGACCTGTTTCGTAACATGATTGTCTATGAAACACTGCTAGACAGACTCTCACTCTGTTAATAGATATAGTGAAAAAGTTGTAAAAACTAAATGGCACCGAAGCCAGTGACTTGATAAGCTGATTGTTGCATGGCTGCTCAATGTGTCTACCTACTTTCTAACTTAATTGACAAACAAAATTGGAACTTAGCCAACTAGTTTGACAGCTTGCAGATGATGTTGAAGTTGTAGACATGTTCTTGTTTTCAGAAATCAGTCCTGAGCACGCAGCCAGACATTCCTGACTCGATAGACGGTATGCACTTACTTGTCTTTCATGTATTTTGTGTTGTTGTTTTTGAAATACTGCATTACAGACATTAACTAGATGTAAAATTGCGCAACTAAGATCTCCTCGGCAAAAACGTCTAAATTAATTACATATTTCTTGATTTATCTTAGATTAATGCCGACTATTTTGGAAGTGCAGTTGTCATTTTAAAGGGTTACATCTAAGATGGCGTGAGTGAACGTTGATTTTAACAGGTGTATGTAGCCTGCTAGATAGATGCCGAGTTAATATAGTTTTCAACGGTTCTTTTACCGTTCTTTATTCCAAAACCCATTAGTGAACGTCTTGTGTCCCCCACGACCTGTTTTGTAACATGATTGTCTGTGAAACACTGCTAGACAGACTCTCACTCTGTTAATAGATACAGTGAGAAAGTTGTAAAAACTAAACGGCACCGAAGCCAGTGACTTGATAAGCTGATTGTTGCATGGCTGAGTATTCTTTTACCGTTCTTTATACCGTTACATTTCAGCCATTTTAGCTTGATCGTTGTTGTACCTTTTATCGTCCATATCAACTGGAACCTGTCTAGCCATTCTGGAAACCATGATTTACTTCACCACTCATCGACAAGGAACTGTGACACAAACCTGGACGTTCTTTAAAAGAAGTGATCATTTTACAATGTTGGAACTTTGTTTGAAGCCACATCACATGGACATGGAGAACACACACAGTGCTCCCATTGGCTGATATCTTTGACTGAGAATGTTTTTTGTTGTTGTGCCACATTAAATACAATTGTACAAAGAGTACTCCAAAAAACAATTTGTTATGTATTTTTTTTTTCATTTTAAAACATGAATTGAACATGGTGTGAGTAATTTTGTTTGAATATAGAGTGTTAGTTTGAATGAAGAGTATGTCAGTTTCAATCGATCTGTTTATCTTAAGTTGTGTCTACAAAACACTATTTGGATCAAAACATTTTTTTACCCTTAAGTGTTTAAATATAGCTGGAGTGGGCCTTTAATTATTTATTCATAAAGGTAGACCTAGGTAATATTATATGATATGTTGCAGGTACACTGGACCAAACGTTTATAAAGGTAGGCCTAGGTAATATTATATGATATGTTGCAGGTACACTGGACCAAACGTTTATAAAGGTAGACCTAGGTAATATTATATGATATGTTGCAGGTACACTGGACCAAACGTTTATAAAGGTAGCCCTAGGTAATATTATATGATATGTTGCAGGTACACTGGACCAAACATTTATAAAGGTAGCCCTAGGTAATATTATATGATATGTTGCAGGTACACTGGACCAAACGTTTATAAAGGTAGCCCTAGGTAATATTATATGATATGTTGCAGGTACACTGGACCAAACGTTTATAAAGGTAGCCCTAGGTAATATTATATGATATGTTGCAGGTACACTGGACCAAACGTTTATAAAGGTAGCCCTAGGTAATATTATATGATATGTTGCAGGTACACTGGACCAAACGTTTATAAAGGTAGCCCTAGGTAATATTATATGATATGTTGCAGGTACACTGGACCAAACGTTTATAAAGGTAGCCCTAGGTAATATTATATGATATGTTGCAGGTACACTGGACCAAACGTTTATAAAGGTAGCCCTAGGTAATATTATATGATATGTTGCAGGTACACTGGACCAAACGTTTATAAAGGTAGCCCTAGGTAATATTATATGATATGTTGCAGGTACACTGGACCAAACGTTTATAAAGGTAGCCCTAGGTAATATTATATGATATGTTGCAGGTACACTGGACCAAACGTTTATAAAGGTAGCCCTAGGTAATATTATATGATATGTTGCAGGTACACTGGACCAAACGTTTATAAAGGTAGCCCTAGGTAATATTATATGATATGTTGCAGGTACACTGGACCAAACGTTTATAAAGGTAGCCCTAGGTAATATTATATGATATGTTGCAGGTACACTGGACCAAACGTTTATAAAGGTAGCCCTAGGTAATATTATATGATATGTTGCAGGTACACTGGACCAAACGTTTATAAAGGTAGCCCTAGGTAATATTATATGATATGTTGCAGGTACACTGGACCAAACGTTTATAAAGGTAGCCCTAGGTAATATTATATGATATGTTGCAGGTACACTGGACCAAACGTTTATAAAGGTAGCCCTAGGTAATATTATATGATATGTTGCAGGTACACTGGACCAAACGTTTATAAAGGTAGCCCTAGGTAATATTATATGATATGTTGCAGGTACACTGGACCAAACGTTTATAAAGGTAGCCCTAGGTAATATTATATGATATGTTGCAGGTACACTGGACCAAACGTTTATAAAGGTAGCCCTAGGTAATATTATATGATATGTTGCAGGTACACTGGACCAAACGTTTATAAAGGTAGCCCTAGGTAATATTATATGATATGTTGCAGGTACACTGGACCAAACGTTTATAAAGGTAGCCCTAGGTAATATTATATGATATGTTGCAGGTACACTGGACCAAACGTTTATAAAGGTAGCCCTAGGTAATATTATATGATATGTTGCAGGTACACTGGACCAAACGTTTATAAAGGTAGCCCTAGGTAATATTATATGATATGTTGCAGGTACACTGGACCAAACGTTTATAAAGGTAGCCCTAGGTAATATTATATGATATGTTGCAGGTACACTGGACCAAACGTTTATAAAGGTAGCCCTAGGTAATATTATATGATATGTTGCAGGTACACTGGACCAAACGTTTATAAAGGTAGCCCTAGGTAATATTATATGATATGTTGCAGGTACACTGGACCAAACGTTTATAAAGGTAGCCCTAGGTAATATTATATGATATGTTGCAGGTACACTGGACCAAACGTTTATAAAGGTAGCCCTAGGTAATATTATATGATATGTTGCAGGTACACTGGACCAAACGTTTATAAAGGTAGCCCTAGGTAATATTATATGATATGTTGCAGGTACACTGGACCAAACGTTTATAAAGGTAGCCCTAGGTAATATTATATGATATGTTGCAGGTACACTGGACCAAACGTTTATAAAGGTAGCCCTAGGTAATATTATATGATATGTTGCAGGTACACTGGACCAAACGTTTATAAAGGTAGCCCTAGGTAATATTATATGATATGTTGCAGGTACACTGGACCAAACGTTTATAAAGGTAGCCCTAGGTAATATTATATGATATGTTGCAGGTACACTGGACCAAACGTTTATAAAGGTAGCCCTAGGTAATATTATATGATATGTTGCAGGTACACTGGACCAAACGTTTATAAAGGTAGCCCTAGGTAATATTATATGATATGTTGCAGGTACACTGGACCAAACGTTTATAAAGGTAGCCCTAGGTAATATTATATGATATGTTGCAGGTACACTGGACCAAACGTTTATAAAGGTAGCCCTAGGTAATATTATATGATATGTTGCAGGTACACTGGACCAAACGTTTATAAAGGTAGCCCTAGGTAATATTATATGATATGTTGCAGGTACACTGGACCAAACGTTTATAAAGGTAGCCCTAGGTAATATTATATGATATGTTGCAGGTACACTGGACCAAACGTTTATAAAGGTAGCCCTAGGTAATATTATATGATATGTTGCAGGTACACTGGACCAAACGTTTATAAAGGTAGCCCTAGGTAATATTATATGATATGTTGCAGGTACACTGGACCAAACGTTTATAAAGGTAGCCCTAGGTAATATTATATGATATGTTGCAGGTACACTGGACCAAACGTTTATAAAGGTAGCCCTAGGTAATATTATATGATATGTTGCAGGTACACTGGACCAAACGTTTATAAAGGTAGCCCTAGGTAATATTATATGATATGTTGCAGGTACACTGGACCAAACGTTTATAAAGGTAGCCCTAGGTAATATTATATGATATGTTGCAGGTACACTGGACCAAACGTTTATAAAGGTAGCCCTAGGTAATATTATATGATATGTTGCAGGTACACTGGACCAAACGTTTATAAAGGTAGCCCTAGGTAATATTATATGATATGTTGCAGGTACACTGGACCAAACGTTTATAAAGGTAGCCCTAGGTAATATTATATGATATGTTGCAGGTACACTGGACCAAACGTTTATAAAGGTAGCCCTAGGTAATATTATATGATATGTTGCAGGTACACTGGACCAAACGTTTATAAAGGTAGCCCTAGGTAATATTATATGATATGTTGCAGGTACACTGGACCAAACGTTTATAAAGGTAGCCCTAGGTAATATTATATGATATGTTGCAGGTACACTGGACCAAACGTTTATAAAGGTAGCCCTAGGTAATATTATATGATATGTTGCAGGTACACTGGACCAAACGTTTATAAAGGTAGCCCTAGGTAATATTATATGATATGTTGCAGGTACACTGGACCAAACGTTTATAAAGGTAGCCCTAGGTAATATTATATGATATGTTGCAGGTACACTGGACCAAACGTTTATAAAGGTAGCCCTAGGTAATATTATATGATATGTTGCAGGTACACTGGACCAAACGTTTATAAAGGTAGCCCTAGGTAATATTATATGATATGTTGCAGGTACACTGGACCAAACGTTTATAAAGGTAGCCCTAGGTAATATTATATGATATGTTGCAGGTACACTGGACCAAACGTTTATAAAGGTAGCCCTAGGTAATATTATATGATATGTTGCAGGTACACTGGACCAAACGTTTATAAAGGTAGCCCTAGGTAATATTATATGATATGTTGCAGGTACACTGGACCAAACGTTTATAAAGGTAGCCCTAGGTAATATTATATGATATGTTTGCAGGTACACTGGACCAACGTTTATAAAGGTAGCCCTAGGTAATATTATATGATATGTTGCAGGTACACTGGACAAACGTTTATAAAGGTAGCCTAGGTAATATTATATGATATGTTGCAGGTACACTGGACCAAACGTTATAAAGGTAGCCTAGGTAATATTATATGATATGTTGCAGGTACACTGGACCAAACGTTTATAAAGGTAGCCCTAGGTAATATTATATGATATGTTGCAGGTACACTGGACCAAACGTTTATAAAGGTAGCCCTAGGTAATATTATATGATATGTTGCAGGTACACTGGACCAAACGTTTATAAAGGTAGCCCTAGGTAATATTATATGATATGTTGCAGGTACACTGGACCAAACGTTTATAAAGGTAGCCCTAGGTAATATTATATGATATGTTGCAGGTACACTGGACCAAACGTTTATAAAGGTAGCCCTAGGTAATATTATATGATATGTTGCAGGTACACTGGACCAAACGTTTATAAAGGTAGCCCTAGGTAATATTATATGATATGTTGCAGGTACACTGGACCAAACGTTTATAAAGGTAGACCTAGTTATATTATATGATATGTTGCAGGTACACTGGACCAAACGTTTATAAAGGTAGCCCTAGGTAATATTATATGACGTTGCCCGTCGGCCTCACCATATATCAGCATTTAATAGAATTTCTTTGGGTGGCACTTAATGTATTAATTTAAATTAAAAATTTGTTCTCCATATGAAATCCAATTGGATAAAGCGGATCAAAAAAATACATGTACATGCTCGCTTAAAAAAAAATCTCAAGACCATTGCATATGGAGTAGTCAGTTTGAATGAAGGGTACATCATATTCAATGTACTCGTGATAAATTGTCCTTTTTTAAACTTTGGCTCTGTGTGTGTCTGTTGTTAATAAAGTGCTATTTCCATGTGATGCATAATACAGTCCCTCCAGGATTCTGTGATTGAAATCAAATCATCAAATATTTTGCTAAATCAACAATTTCCACATATTATCATTATTACCGCATAAATCAGTCCGATCACCGCACTGCAAAAAGAGGACTCGCAATTTTAACCAATCACAGCAATTTTCTCACCGAAATGGTTCAATCAAGCAACACGTTGACAAACCTTTTTCCTCATCAGCGCATTTGTGAGAAATTTGACAAAATCATTGCAATTTCCGCAAATCTGTAGGCCCACCGCGGAGAGAACAGCAGAATGTGTAGGTCTACTGCAGAGAGAACAGCAGAATGTGTAGGTCTACTGCAGAGAGAACAGCAGAATGTATAGGTCTACTGCAGAGAGAACAGCAGAATGTGTAGGCCTACTGCAGAGAGAACAGCAGAATGTGTAGGTCTACTGCAAGGAGAACAGCAGAATGTGTAGGTCTACTGCAGAGAGAACAGCAGAATGTATAGGTCTACTGCAGAGAGAACAGCAGAATGTGTAGGTCTACTTCAGAGAGAAAAGCAGAATATGTAGGTCTACTGCAGAGAGAACAGCAGAATTGTAGGTCTACTTCAGAGAGAACAGCAGAATGTGTAGGTCTACTGCAGAGAGAACAGCAGAATGTGTAGGTCTACTTCAGAGAGAACAGCAGAATGTGTAGGTCTATTGCAGAGAGAACAGCAGAGAGAACAGCAGAATGTGTAGGTCTACTGCAGAGAGAACAGCAGAGAGAACAGCAGAATGTGTAGGTCTACTGCAGAGAGAACAGCAGGATGTGTAGGTCTACTTCAGAGAGAACAGCAGAATGTGTAGGTCTACTGCAGAGAGAACAGCAGAATGTGTAGGTCTACTGCAGAGAGAACAGCAGAGAGAACAGCAGGATGTGTAGGTCTACTGCAGAGAGAACAGCAGAATGTGTAGGTCTACTGCAGAGAGAACAGCAGAATGTGTAGGTCTACTTCAGAGAGAACAGCAGAATGTATAGGTCTACTGCAGAGAGAACAGCAGAATGTGTAGGTCTACTTCAGAGAGAACAGCAGAATGTGTAGGCCCACCACGGAGAGAACAGCAGAATGTGTAGGTCTACTGCAGAGAGAACAGCAGAGAGAACAGCAGAATGTGTAGGTCTACTGCAGAGAGAACAGCAGAATGTGTAGGCCTACTGCAGAGAGAACAGCAAAATGTGTAGGTCTACTTCAGAGAGAACAGCAGAATGTGTAGGTCTACTGCAGAGAGAACAGCAGAATGTGTAGGTCTACTGCAGAGAGAACAGCAGAATGTGTAGGTCTACTTCAGAGAGAAGAGCAGAATGTGTAGGCCTACTGCAGAGAGAACAGCAGAATGTGTAGGTCTACTTCAGAGAGAACAGCATAATGTGTAGGCCCACCACGGAGAGAACAGTAGAATGTGTAGGTCTACTGCAGAGAGAACGGCAGAGAGAACGGCAGAGAGAACAGCAGAATGTGTAGGTCTACTGCAGAGAGAAGAGCAGAGTGTGTAGGTCTACTTCAGAGAGAAGAGCAGAATGTGTAGGTCTACTGCAGAGAGAACAGCAGAATGTGTAGGTCTACTGCAGAGAGAACAGCAGAATGTGTAGGTCTACTTCAGAGAGAACAGCAGAATGTGTAGGCCCACCACGGAGAGAACAGCAGAATGTGTAGGTCTACTGCAGAGAGAACAGCAGAGAGAACAGCAGAATGTGTAGGTCTACTTCAGAGAGAACAGCAGAGAGAACAGCAGAATGTGTAGGTCTACTTCAGAGAGAACAGCAGAGAGAACAGCAGGATGTTTAGGTCTACTTCAGAGAGAACAGCAGAGAGAACAGCAGAATGTGTAGGTCTACTTCAGAGAGAACAGCAGAGAGAACAGCAGGATGTGTAGGTCTACTGCAGAGATAACAGAAGAATGTGTAGGTCTACTGCAGAGAGAACAGCAGAATGTGTAGGCCTATTGCAGAGAGAACAGCATAATGTGTAGGTCTACTGCAGAGAGAACAGCAGAGAGAACAGCAGAATGTGTAGGTCTACTGCAGAGAGAACAGCAGAATGTGTAGGTCTACTGCAGAGAGAACAGCCGAGAGAACAGCAGGATGTGTAGGTCTACTGCAGAGAGAACAGCAGAATGTGTAGGTCTACTGCAGAGAGAACAGCAGAATGTGTAGGTCTACTTCAGAGAGAACAGCAGAATGTATAGGTCTACTGCAGAGAGAACAGCAGAATGTGTAGGCATACTGCAGAGAGAACAGCAGAATGTGTAGGTCTACTGCAGAGAGAACAGCAGAGAGAACAGCAGGATGTGTAGGTCTACTGCAGAGAGAACAGCAGGATGTGTAGGTCTACTGCAGAGAGAACAGCAGAATGTGTAGGTCTACTGCAGAGAGAACAGCAGAGAGAACAGCAGGATGTGTAGGTCTACTGCAGAGAGAACAGCAGAATGTGTAGGTCTACTGCAGAGAGAACAGCAGAATGTGTAGGCCCACCACGGAGAGAACAGCAGAATGTGTAGGTCTACTGCAGAGAGAACAGCAGAGAACAGCAGAATGTGTAGGTTTACTGCAGAGAGAACAGCAGAATGTGTAGGTCTACTTCAGAGAGAACAGCAGAATGTATAGGTCTACTGCAGAGAGAACAGCAGAATGTGTAGGTCTACTGCAGAGAGAACAGCAGAATGTCTAGGTCTACTTCAGAGAGAACAGCAGAATGTGTAGGCCCACCACGGAGAGAACAGCAGAATGTGTAGGTCTACTGCAGAGAGAACAGCAGAATGTGTAGGTCTACTGCAGAGAGAACAGCAGAGAGAACAGCAGAATGTGTAGGTCTACTGCAGAGAGAACAGCAGAATGTGTAGGTCTACTTCAGAGAGAACAGCAGAGAGAACAGCAGAATGTGTAGGTCTACTTCAGAGAGAACAGCAGAGAGAACAGCAGGATGTGTAGGTCTACTGCAGAGAGAACAGCAGAATGTGTAGGTCTACTGCAGAGAGAACAGCAGAGAGAACAGCAGGATGTGTAGGTCTACTGCAGAGAGAACAGCAGAATGTGTAGGTCTACTGCAGAGAGAACAGCAGAATGTGTAGGCCCACCACGGAGAGAACAGCAGAATGTGTAGGTCTACTGCAGAGAGAACAGCAGAGAACAGCAGAATGTGTAGGTTTACTGCAGAGAGAACAGCAGAATGTGTAGGTCTACTGCAGAGAGAACAGCAGAATGTGTAGGCCTACTGCAGAGAGAACAGCAGAATGTGTAGGCCTATTGCAGAGAGAACAGCATAATGTGTAGGTCTACTGCAGAGAGAACAGCAGAGAGAACAGCAGAATGTGTAGGTCTACTGCAGAGAGAACAGCAGAATGTGTAGGCCCTAAAAATTGTCAAAAGACTCCAGCCACCCTAGTCATGGACTGTTCTCTCTGCTACCGCACGGCAAGCGGTACCGGAGAGCCAAGTCTAGGTCCCAAAGGCTTCTTAACAGCTTCTACCCCCCAAACCATAAGACTCCTGAACAGCTAATCATGGATACCCAGACTATTTGCATTGCCCCCCGTTACTAGAGTAGACTATTATTTTATTTTACTGCAGCTCTTTAATTATCTATTTTTTACTTAAGTTTTTTTAATTTTCTTAAAAACGGCATTGTTGGTTAAGGGCTTGTAAGTAAGCATTTCACCGTAAGGTCTACACCTGTTGTATTCAGCGCATGTGGCAAACAACATTTTGATTTGATTTGATTTGAAAGGGGGGAGTTGCGTAGAGACCCTGGTTTGTAAGTGCCGATATCCACTCTGCCACATGAGCATGTTTTTGTGGCACAGTCGATGGTGCGCAGGGCTACTGGTCAGAAAGTTGAGGGTTCAAGCTGCACTCTCTGCCCTGTTTCATTACACTGAATCTCCCACAACTGCTCAATTGGGTTGAGACGGCCATAGCATATGGGTTACATCGTTTTCATGCTCATCAAACCATTCAGAGACCACTGGTGTCCTGTGGATGGGGGCGTTGTCATCCTGGAAGAGACCACACCCATCAGGATAGAAATGATTCCCCATAGGTTGAAGGTGTTCATTCAGAATGGCTGTGTATTAATTGGCATTTATCTTGCCCTCTAAGGCAAAATGCACCCCACATCATAACAAAGCTGCCAGAACCATTAAGAACGTAACCGTTTCCTATATTTTGGCAGTTACCTGTACATTCATATTCAGGTCTAGTTTGTGTAGAGGAAAGTATTGGCCGTAAGAAAAGAGAAAACATATTTGCTAATTTGGAATTATTTGTTATGAAATTGTTTGTTAAAACTGCGTTACCCACTCCAGTCAGCAGGTGGCGATGTGAGTATTTTAGGTCTTGCTTTACGTATAATCTAGTGGACTGGACGCTTCTTCAACAACAACATGGCTACTTATTCAACCGTCTCGGTAGCTTGCTAGCCAACATAAAACAGAAATATTGAAGCTCTTTCCACGATTTTTTTGTGTAGCTACATGAATCTCAGCGTTTTAAACCAAATTCTGTTAACGTATATATTGTTAATTTAAACGTAGTTTTCTTGCTGCATTTTCTGATTTGTTACGATTGATAGTGAGCATAACAATAGGCTAGTCGCTAATGCTAACTAGCCAGTTAGCTAACATCCCTGACGATGAGCTCGCAGAGCTACTTCCCCCAGGCCACTTATAAAGAAGAGGAGGCCTGCTGGACAGAGAAAGAAGCTCTGGGGCTGAACATTATCGTAAAAGAAGAAGAGGAGGATATTACAGTGAAAGAAGAAGAGGATATTACAGTGAAAGAAGAAGAGGATGTTATAGTGAAAGAAGAAGAGGATGTTATAGTGAAAGAAGAGGAAGACCATTTTAAAGAGGAAGAGGAGGCTATCTCAATAAAAGAGAAGGAGGAAGACGTTTTGGGAGTGAAAGAGGAGGAGGAGGAGGAGGAAGGAGAGGAGGAGACTGAATATCTGATTAACACCAGTGAGTACTGTCTTAAAAACAGGTATTCTACTGAAGTTCTACACTTAAATATGGGTTCAGTACGAGAGAACAGTGTTCAACGTTTAATTAAACGGAAACGGCACAGTACTGAATGGCAAATTGAAATTTTGCCATTCTAAATGGTCACACCCATATTCATCTAATCAGGCCACACCTCACCACACAGGAGCAAAAAAATTACGTGTGCATAGTTTTGGAGAAACGTCTCGTTCGAAACTGTAACGCCACGTAACAAACGTTGAAGCGAACTGAACGCACCCCAGAACCAATATAAATAGTTAAAGGTGCAATCTGCCGTTGGTACATGCATTTTGGGAATTTTAAATGAACGATACAGAGGTCTGGCCAGTAATTTCTTGGAGAATATAACTTATAAGTGCCGAAAAGAGCATAGGTCAACTATTGTACCCTATCAGAACCCGAAATATAAGTTTTACTGCTCAAATGTAAACACCAAATTGGCCCAACCTTGCCAGAAGATTCCGACCCTAACGTTACGCTTCTTTACAATGAGCTGCACTAGGGTCGGAACGCAACCATGGTTACATCAAGGCGCGAGATATGGGTCGGAAAAACGTACCTCAATGAAGGGATGAGATGGCTGCTGTGGCTCCTGCTGGCTAGTATGAGGATGAAAGGGCAGTTTTTCAAACTATCATTGTTTCAGTCTTCTCCATGTAGCAGTGAGGATAAAGGTGACATTTTGGATTACAGTGGCATATCCCATCCCTGCATTGAGGTAAGTTTTCCTACCCCTATCACGTGCCGGCTGCACCTAATATTTATCCATTAGGTCTAATAAATGTATCCTATACTGACTAGTCTATTTATCCATTAGGTCTAATAAATGTATCCTATACTGACTAGTCTATTTATCCATTAGGTCTAATACATGTATCCTATACTGACTAGTCTATTTATCCATTAGGGCTAATAAATGTATCCTATACTGACTAGTCTATTTATCCATTAGGTCTAATACATGTATCCTATACTGACTAGTCTATTTATCCATTAGGTCTAATAAATGTATCCTATACTGACTAGTCTATTTATCCATTAGGTCTAATAAATGTATCCTATACTGACTAGTCTATTTATCCATTAGGTCTAATACATGTATCCTATACTGACTAGTCTATTTATCCATTAGGGCTAATAAATGTATCCTATACTGACTAGTCTATTTATCCATTAGGTCTAATACATGTATCCTATACTGACTAGTCTATTTATCCATTAGGTCTAATAAATGTATCCTATACTGACTAGTCTATTTATCCATTAGGTCTAATACATGTATCCTATACTGACTAGTCTATTTATCCATTAGGTCTAATAAATGCATAACAACACTAAGTTTAATAGTGTTTTTATTAGCCTCCAAAGCACTACAGCCACTCTGTGATGACACGCTCTGATCTTTAATTCAATTCCAATGTGTTTTATTTCCTGGGAGGGAACTGAATGGAACCATCCAAGTCACATGACAACATAGAACACTGAACCATGTAGACTACAGGATAAAGGATTAGAAGCGTTCTATGCCATCACAGGGTATATACACACTGGATATATACACATCAACATTACACACTTCAATAGGGAAGGAGTTTGATGGATGTGGGTACACAACTAGAAGCTGCTGTCTTAGATCTGAATGGGAGAGCTGTATCCCTGCACCCAGAGGGTAGGGGTCTATACTGGTCAGTCAGTGTGTTGTATACCTGCACCCAGAGGGTAGGGGTCTATACTGGTCAGTCAGTGTGTGTTGTATCCCTGCACCCAGAGGGTAGGGGTCTATACTGGTCAGTCAGTGTGTTGTATCCCTGCACCCAGAGGGTAGGGGTCTATACTGGTCAGTCAGTGTGTGCTGTATACCTGCACCCAGAGGGTAGGGGTCTATACTGGTCAGTCAGTGTGTTGTATACCTGCACCCAGAGGGTAGGGGTCTGTACTGGTCAGTCAGTGTGTTGTATACCTGCGCCCAGAGGGTAGGGGTCTGTACTGGTCAGTCAGTGTGTTGTATACCTGCACCCAGAGGGTAGGGGTCTATACTGGTCAGTCAGTGTGTTGTATACCCAGAGGGTAGGGGTCTATACTGGTCAGTCAGTGTGTTGTATCCCTGCACCCAGAGGGTAGGGGTCTATACTGGTCAGTCAGTGTGTTGTATACCTGCACCCAGAGGGTAGGGGTCTATACTGGTCAGTCAGTGTGTTGTATCCCTGCACCCAGAGGGTAGGGGTCTATACTGGTCAGTCAGTGTGTTGTATACCTGCACCCAGAGGGTAGGGGTCTGTACTGGTCAGTCAGTGTGTTGTATACCTGCACCCAGAGGGTAGGGGTCTATACTGGTCAGTCAGTGTGTTGTATACCTGCACCCAGAGGGTAGGGGTCTATACTGGTCAGTCAGTGTGTGCTGTATACCTGCACCCAGAGGGTAGGGGTCTATACTGGTCAGTCAGTGTGTTGTATCCCTGCACCCAGAGGGTAGGGGTCTATACTGGTCAGTCAGTGTGTGCTGTATACCTGCACCCAGAGGGTAGGGGTCTGTACTGGTCAGTCAGTGTGTTGTATACCTGCGCCCAGAGGGTAGGGGTCTGTACTGGTCAGTCAGTGTGTTGTATACCTGCACCCAGAGGGTAGGGGTCTATACTGGTCAGTCAGTGTGTGTTGTATCCCTGCACCCAGAGGGTAGGGGTCTATACTGGTCAGTCAGTGTGTTGTATACCTGCACCCAGAGGGTAGGGGTCTATACTGGTCAGTCAGTGTGTTGTATCCCTGCACCCAGAGGGTAGGGGTCTATACTGGTCAGTCAGTGTGTTGTATACCTGCACCCAGAGGGTAGGGGTCTATACTGGTCAGTCAGTGTGTTGTATCCCTGCACCCAGAGGGTAGGGGTCTATACTGGTCAGTCAGTGTGTTGTATACCTGCACCCAGAGGGTAGGGGTCTGTACTGGTCAGTCAGTGTGTTGTATACCTGCACCCAGAGGGTAGGGGTCTATACTGGTCAGTCAGTGTGTTGTATACCTGCACCCAGAGGGTAGGGGTCTATACTGGTCAGTCAGTGTGTTGTATACCTGCGCCAAGAGGGTAGGGGTCTATACTGGTCAGTCAGTGTGTTGTATCCCTGCACCCAGAGGGTAGGGGTCTATACTGGTCAGTCAGTGTGTTGTATCCCTGCACCCAGAGGGTAGGGGTCTGTACTGGTCAGTCAGTGTGTTGTATACCTGCACCCAGAGGGTAGGGGTCTGTACTGGTCAGTCAGTGTGTTGTATACCTGCACCCAGAGGGTAGGGGTCTATACTGGTCAGTCAGTGTGTTGTATACCTGCACCCAGAGGGTAGGGGTCTATACTGGTCAGTCAGTGTGTTGTATCCCTGCACCCAGAGGGTAGGGGTCTATACTGGTCAGTCAGTGTGTTGTATACCCAGAGGGTAGGGGTCTATACTGGTCAGTCAGTGTGTTGTATCCCTGCACCCAGAGGGTAGGGGTCTATACTGGTCAGTCAGTGTGTTGTATACCTGCACCCAGAGGGTAGGGGTCTATACTGGTCAGTCAGTGTGTTGTATCCCTGCACCCAGAGGGTAGGGGTCTATACTGGTCAGTCAGTGTGTTGTATACCTGCACCCAGAGGGTAGGGGTCTGTACTGGTCAGTCAGTGTGTTGTATACCTGCACCCAGAGGGTAGGGGTCTGTACTGGTCAGTCAGTGTGTTGTATACCTGCACCCAGAGGGTAGGGGTCTATACTGGTCAGTCAGTGTGTGTTGTATCCCTGCACCCAGAGGGTAGGGGTCTATACTGGTCAGTCAGTGTGTTGTATACCTGCACCCAGAGGGTAGGGGTCTATACGGGTCAGTCAGTGTGTTGTATCCCTGCACCCAGAGGGTAGGGGTCTATACTGGTCAGTCAGTGTGTTGTATACCTGCACCCAGAGGGTAGGGGTCTATACTGGTCAGTCAGTGTGTTGTATCCCTGCACCCAGAGGGTAGGGGTCTATACTGGTCAGTCAGTGTGTTGTATACCTGCACCCAGAGGGTAGGGGTCTGTACTGGTCAGTCAGTGTGTTGTATACCTGCACCCAGAGGGTAGGGGTCTATACTGGTCAGTCAGTGTGTTGTATACCTGCACCCAGAGGGTAGGGGTCTATACTGGTCAGTCAGTGTGTTGTATACCTGCGCCAAGAGGGCAGGGGTCTATACTGGTCAGTCAGTGTGTTGTATCCCTGCACCCAGAGGGTAGGGGTCTATACTGGTCAGTCAGTGTGTTGTATCCCTGCACCCAGAGGGTAGGGGTCTGTACTGGTCAGTCAGTGTGTTGTATACCTGCACCCAGAGGGTAGGGGTCTGTACTGGTCAGTCAGTGTGTTGTATACCTGCACCCAGAGGGTAGGGGTCTATACTGGTCAGTCAGTGTGTTGTATCCCTGCACCCAGAGGGTAGGGGTCTATACTGGTCAGTCAGTGTGTTGTATCCCTGCACCCAGAGGGTAGGGGTCTATACTGGTCAGTCAGTGTGTTGTATACCCAGAGGGTAGGGGTCTATACTGGTCAGTCAGTGTGTTGTATCCCTGCACCCAGAGGGTAGGGGTCTATACTGGTCAGTCAGTGTGTTGTATCCCTGCACCCAGAGGGTAGGGGTCTATACTGGTCAGTCAGTGTGTGTTGTATACCTGCACCCAGAGGGTAGGGGTCTATACTGGTCAGTCAGTGTGTTGTATACCCAGAGGGTAGGGGTCTATACTGGTCAGTCAGTGTGTTGTATACCCAGAGGGTAGGGGTCTATACTGGTCAGTCAGTGTGTTGTATACCCAGAGGGTAGGGGTCTATACTGGTCAGTCAGTGTGTTGTATACCCAGAGGGTAGGGGTCTATACTGGTCAGTCAGTGTGTTGTATCCCTGCACCCAGAGGGTAGGGGTCTATACTGGTCAGTCAGTGTGTTGTATCCCTGCACCCAGAGGGTAGGGGTCTATACTGGTCAGTCAGTGTGTTGTATACCTGCACCCAGAGGGTAGGGGTCTATACTGGTCAGTCAGTGTGCTGTATACCTGCACCCAGAGGGTAGGGGTCTATACTGGTCAGTCAGTGTGTGTTGTATACCTGCACCCAGAGGGTAGGGGTCTGTACTGGTCAGTCAGTGTGTGTGTTAAAGGCTAGTTTAACACCCTTCTTCCTCGTTCGTTTTTTGAAAAATGTATAACATTCTTGGAGGATTGATTGCAGTACATTACACGTCCTCAGTTTCTATAGAAAGAACAGGCGTTGTTGACGTTTTTGAGTGAACGTGTTCAGTGTTTCTTTTTGAAGGAGCGCTTGTTGTCCATGATGGTTCCTACGGTATTTGTAGTCCTCCACCCGCTCATTGATCTGTCCATTAATCTCCAGCGCTGGGATGGTAGGTTGGTCTAATCTCCAGCGCTGGGATGGTAGGTTGGTCTAATCTCCAGCGCTGGGATGGTAGGTTGGTCTAATCTCCAGCGCTGGGATGGTAGGTTGGTCTAATCTTCAGCGCTGGGATGGTAGGTTGGTCTAATCTCCAGCGCTGGGATGGTAGGTTGGTCTAATCTCCAGCGCTGGGATGGTAGGTTGGTCTAATCTCCAGCGCTGGGATGGTAGGTTGGTCTAATCTCCAGCGCTGGGATGGTAGGTTGGTCTAATCTCCAGCGCTGGGATGGTAGGTTGGTCTAATCTCCAGCGCTGGGATGGTAGGTTGGTCTAATCTCCAGCGCTGGGATGGTAGGTTGGTCTAATCTCCAGCGCTGGGATGGTAGGTTGGTCTAATCTCCAGCGCTGGGATGGCAGGTTGGTCTAATCTCCAGCGCTGGGATGGCAGGTTGGTCTAATCTCCAGCGCTGGGATGGTAGGTTGGTCTAATCTCAAGCGCTGGGATGGTAGGTTGGTCTAATCTCCAGCGCTGGGATGGTAGGTTGGTCTAATCTCCAGCGCTGGGATGGTAGGTTGGTCTAATCTCCAGCGCTGGGATGGCAGGTTGGTCTAATCTCCAGCGCTGGGATGGCAGGTTGGTCTAATCTCCAGCGCTGGGATGGCAGGTTGGTCTAATCTCCAGCGCTGGGATGGTAGGTTGGTCTAATCTCCAGCGCTGGGATGGTAGGTTGGTCTAATCTCCAGCGCTGGGATGGTAGGTTGGTCTAATCTCCAGCGCTGGGATGGTAGGTTGGTCTAATCTCCAGCGCTGGGATGGTAGGTTGGTCTAATCTCCAGCGCTGGGATGGTAGGTTGGTCTAATCTCCAGCGCTGGGATGGTAGGTTGGTCTCTTCTGAAGTCATGACCGGGTCTTTGCGGTCTTGGTAGTTCTAGCTACACCCCAGTTTCAGCCTGGAGGAGTCCCTCGGAGTTGCCTGCTGTGTCCATTTCAGCCTGGAGGAGCCCCTCGGAGTTGCCTTCTGTGTCCATTTCAGCCTGGAGGAGTCCCTCGGAGTTGCCTTCTGTGTCCATTTCAGCCTGGAGGAGTCCCTCGGAGTTGCCTTCTGTGTCCATTTCAGCCTGGAGGAGCCCCTCGGAGTTGCCTGCTGTGTCCATTTCAGCCTGGAGGAGTCCCTCGGAGTTGCCTGCTGTGTCCATAATAACTGAACATCATCTCTGTGTCTGAGCTCCTACAGGGTGAATAACACAGGCCAGATGACAGAGCCTTGTGGTGTTCCTGTACAGATGGTTCTGGAAGAAGCTGCAGTGACCGTTGAATCTGACCAGCTGGTGTCTATTTGTCAGGAAGGAGAGGACCCAGAGAATCAGATGTGGCTCGACATTCATGGTCCGGAGCTTTTGACCCATTCATTGAGACTGGGCTGTGTTAAAGTTACTAGAGAAATCCACAAATACCGCCCTGACGAATGTGTCGGGCTCCAGGTGGGTGTGGGCACAGTGCAGTAGGGATAGGACTGCATCATCGACACCCCTGTGCTGCTTGTAAGCCAACTGGATAAGAGTATACCTTTTGTAGCTGGGGGGGGGGAATCAGCCTTTCAGAGCTCGTCATCACCAAAGATGTTTAAAGCTCCAGGGCGGTAGTCATTGTTGCAGGATGGGTTGCTCTTTTTAGGTACTGGCCTTTATAGTGGAGGATTTCCATATTGCTGGGATGGAGTGTTCTCTCAGAGAGTGGTTAAACAGTTAACAGAAAACACCTGCCAGTTGCTTATGGCAACCCTTTAGTAGGAGACACTAATGTTGTCTGGCCCAGGGGCTTATGGTAAACCTTTAGTAGGAGACCACTAATGTTGTCTGGCCCAGGGGCTTTGTTTTGTCCTTTTAAGTACAGCTTCCACATCTTTTGGTTGCTGCTCAAAATGTGTTAACATGTGACATGTTTAGAGTCCTATCAAATCAGTTATCTTTTTTGCCTGATTTGGTTTTAGTTTTTTTCAGGTTTTCGATCTCTCAAAATCACACTTAAAAAAAAAAAAAAAAAAGATAACCAACACAATTGGATGTTCTAAGTCCACAACAATGCTTAAACCGCATCAGGAGACCACTGTTGAGGTCTGGGAAAATGTAAGAAATGTAGAGTTTTGGGTGTAGTTACCCTTTAATGCAGGTGCATCACCAGGAAGAGACCTGGGTGACGAGGACAAACATCCATAAACTGGCACAGGGAGGTGTTTGTTGGTGTTTGTTACCACGGTAACAAACTACCTGAATTGATGTGATAAAGGATAGAGAGGATATGTTTAGAACATTAACCGCTGTTGTTTTATTATCCTTTAAACTACTACTGTTAGTTTTATGGTTGCAGCCATCTATTATCCCATTAACAATCACCCAAACTTATTTCATTTCAAACTTCACATTTCTCTAGTGTAGTGAATGATATCAGCAACAGGTCTGTGATAAGTGGTCGGTGTGGTCGGTATGGTCGGTGGCGTTTAGTTTAGCGTCCCAGCTCTGTTGTTTGGCTAGCGATGTTTCTGTAGCGCAATGTGATTTGCAGAATTTGCTAAACAAAATGGCCACAGGATTGATGCAAATAATCATGATATCATTCTGCCAGGTAGGCGTAGGCTACTTTGTAGTTAACATTTAATTGAGAATGTTTTTGGGAAAAGCCTTTCCATCTCTACCAGAAGGTTTTCGTTAGGATCATCGCTAACGGCTACACAAAGTGGAGACATGCGCGCGCACCGCACACACACACAGACAGACACACAGACAGGGGCTTTCCACTGCCGATTCAGAAAGTGGAAATTCTAATCACTGCATTTTGTTCATGTCTTACGATTTAACTTGGGCCAATTAATTAATGTTCTACTAAGTTCAATACATTTAGTTGATTTTGAATATTGTTGAATTCCGTTTTAATGTCTGGATATTAATGTCTGGATTCCATGATTCAGGGCCCTACATGTTAGATAGGTCAGAGATCAGCTCCTCCCTTTCAATTGCAAAGTCATACAATAAAAACTGTTAAGATTCTCTGTCAATAGTATTTAGCTTTGGAGCAGGGGACAGTTAAGGTGTTGTAAAGACCTGCCACTGTTTTTACACCCCTCCAAGCATCTCTGGGTTGAGATTGAGGGATCTAGTCATAGAAACTATGTTTTATCCTTTCATTCAGGTCTGTCTTTGGCAGGAGAAAGATCAGACTCTCGCTCTGACAGCGGGAAGAATCTTTCAGGAGAACCAGATCCAGAAACACCCAAACCAGCGAGACGACACAACTGCGCCCAGTGTGGAAAGACATTTATCCAGTTATCGCATTTGAAAGAGCACGAGAGAATACACACAGGTGAAAAGCCTTACCACTGCTCCCAGTGTGAAAAGAGTTTTACCCAGTTAAATATGCTGAAACGACATGAAATAATACACACAGGAGCGAAGCCTCACCAATGCTCCCAGTGTGGAAATAGTTTTACCCAGCTATGGAACCTGACAGTGCATGAGAGGGCACACACAGAGAAGCCTTACCACTGCTCCCAGTGTGGAAAGAGTTTTAGCTGGTTAGGGAGCCTGAAAGTACATGAGAAAACGCACACAGGGGAGAAGCCTTACCACTGTCCTCAGTGCGAAAAGAGATTTTCCCAGTTAGAGCAACTGAAAAAACATAAGAGAACGCACACTGGAGAGAAGCCTTACCACTGCTCCCAGTGTGGGAAGAGTTTTACCCTCCTAAGAAATCTGAAAAACCATGAGCTAATACACTCTCTATATAAGCCTTACCTCTGCTCGCAGTGTGGAAAAACATTTTTCTCATCAGATTCCCTGAAAAAACATGAGCTAACTCACTCTGTAGAGAAGCCTTTCCACTGCTCACAGTGTCGAAAGACATTTTTGTCATTAGGGCCCCTGAAACAACATGAGAGGACGCACTCAGGAGAGAAACCCTATCATTGCTCTAAGTGTGGAAAGAGTTTTACTTCATCGAATTCCCTGAAAAAACATACAATAATACACTCAGGAGTGAAACCCTACCACTGTTCCCAGTGCAAAAAAAGTTTTGCCCACTCGTGGCACCTGAAATATCATGAGAGGACTCACACAGAAGCAAAATCGTATCATTGCTCCCAGTGTGTAAAGAGTTTTACCATGTCAACATACCTGAAAAAACATGAACTAACACACTCTGTAGAAAAGCCTTTCAACTGTTCGCATTGTGAAAAGAGTTTTAAGAATTTAAGGAACCTGAAAGTGCACGAGCAAAGACACGCATGTTCTTTGGGCCTTTCCACTGCTCCCTCTGTGGAGGAAAATGTACCTGGTTTCAGCAACTGAAAAATCATGAGAATCCACACTGGATAGAAGCCTTACCAGTACTCCAGGATAGAAGCCTTACCAGTACTCCAGGATAGAAGCCTTACCAGTACTCCAGGATAGAAGCCTTACCAGTACTCCTTGGGTGAAAATAAATATACCATAAAAATGTAAACGCAGTCTCAAATAGCTGCCTGGCCCTTTTAATAGCCGGGCAACAGAACACATTTCAGCAAATAAACACCCGTTTCAAATAAACGCTGGGTCTAAGTTGAGGTACATATTACCTCAACTAACTCAACTAGCCGGTGCCCCCGCACATTGACTCTGCAACGGTACCCCCCTGTATATATAGCCTCCCTACTGTCACTTTATTTTACTTCTGCTCTTTTTTTCTCAACACTTTTTTTGTTGTTGTTTTATTTTTACTTTTTTTGTTTAAAATAAATGCACTGTTGGTTAAGGGCTGTAAGTAAGCATTTCACTGTAATGTCTGCACCTGTTGTATTCGGCGCATGTGACCAATACAATTTGATTTGATTTGATTTGTTAATGAGGTTACCATGAATTGTTTTACTAGGTTTAATGTTTGATTTATTACATGAAATAATTCTGTAATGACTTGGAAAAAATGATGGCAATCATTTGTTTTTATCACCAGTAAGAAACTGCTAGCCATTGGCTGCTAACAGCTGAGAACTGCTCGTTTACTGGCAAGCACAAAAACAGTCAAAACATCGGGAGTACAGACCCCCAGAAATGGATTGATCGCCCTCTAGTGGCAAAAGTAAGAACTGTCAAGAATGCACAGTCAAAGAGGATAATAATTATTCTGTCAAGGAAAATATGTTTTTTTCCCAAAATAAAGGCATATATATAAAGGAAATAGACATCTGTCTCGAATAGAAGCCTGTCTCTAATAAGACCTTGTTGTGTTCAGTGATTTAAGCAAATAAAGACCTGGGCTATTAATTGAAGTTTTACAGGAATACATCACAGGGATTTAAAATTCACAGTGTGCTCCCAGAATTTTGACTGAGAATATGTTTTTGTTTATGCCACATAAAACAAGTTTTTAAAAGTGTACTCATACAAATGCATTTTTTTTGTTATTTTTTTTTAACATGAATTGAACATGGAGTGAGTGAGTCTGTTTTGAATATAGAGTATCCGTTTGAATGAAGAGTATGTCCGTTTAAATGTTTCAGCTTATCTGCTCTGTGATTAAATGATCATTTTCAAACTCTGTCTTTGTGCATTTTCTGTATGTGTATGTTAATCAAGTGCAGTATTCCTGTGATATGATGGGACTTGTCAGGATAGTGTTTGTGGACTTTAGCTTAGCGTTCAACAACACCATCCTAGAACTGTTGCAGGTTGGTGGAGCACTGACTTCCTCACAGACAGGACACTACGCTGTGAAAACACCTTGCAGACCAATCCCCCAAGGTGATGAGTCCAAGTACCGAGGAGAGGTTGACCGTCAGGTGGCCCGGTGCAGTCGCAACAACCTGGAACTCAACGCCGTCAAAAACGTGAAGATGGTGGTTGACTTCAGGAAAACGTCCCCCACTATCTCTCCCCCCCCCCCCCCCTCGAGATTGATGGCTCAGCCGTCAGCACGGCTGAATTGTTCAAATTCCTGGGGACCATCATATCCCACAGTTGTTCAAATTCCTGGGGACCATCATCTCCCACAGTTGTTCAAATTCCTGGGGACCATCATCTCCCACAGTTGTTCAAATTCCTGGGGACCATCATCTCCCACAGTTGTTCAAATTCCTGGGGACCATCATCTCCCACAGTTGTTCAAATTCCCGGGGACCATCATCTCCCACAGTTGTTCAAATTCCCGGGGACCATCATCTCCCACAGTTGTTCAAATTCCTGGGGACCATCATCTCCCACAGTTGTTCAAATTCCTGGGGACCATCATCTCCCACAGTTGTTCAAATTCCTGGGGACCATCATCTCCCACAGTTGTTCAAATTCCCGGGGACCATCATCTCCCACAGTTGTTCAAATTCCCGGGGACCATCATCTCCCACAGTTGTTCAAATTCCTGGGGACCATCATCTCCCACAGTTGTTCAAATTCCTGGGGACCATCATCTCCCACAGTTGTTCAAATTCCTGGGGACCATCATCTCCCACAGTTGTTCAAATTCCTGGGGACCATCATCTCCCACAGTTGTTCACATTCCTGGGGACCATCATCTCCCACAAGCTCAAGTGGAAGGAATCCATCACAGTGGTGACCTAGTACATTCTCTGATGGCCTTCTATCAGCTGATGGGGGGGGGGTTCTATCAGCTGATGGGGGGGGGGGGGGGGGGGGAGTGAGTATGTTTTGTTCTCTAGGCCAATGACATTAGAGGGCACCATCACACCAACTCCTTCAATGCCTTACTCCTTGAAGTCTGCAGTTGTGTCTAAAAATAAAACACTATTTTGATCAAAACATGTTTTTTTTTACCCTTAAGTGTTCAAATATAGCTGGAGTGCACCTTTTAATTATTATTTTGTTCTCTAGGCCAATAACATTAGAGGGCACCATCACACCAACTCCTTCAATGCCTTACTCCTTGAAGTCTGCAGTTGTGTCTAAAAAAAAAACACTATTTTGATCAAAGCATGTTTTTCTTTTTACCCTTAAGTGTTCAAATATAGCTGGAGTGCACCTTTAATTATTGTATGTTTTAGTTATAAAGGTAGACCGAGGTAATATTATAATGACGTACATTCATAAATGTTTGGTCCAGTGTATCAATGCCTGTCTGCCATCACTCAGCTTTCTATTGAATTTATTTGGGTCGAGAGCTTCAAGTTCATCACTGTTGCTAGGTAACACGCTGAGATTCATGGGAAGAAGCTGCCAAGGGAACTGATTTGCTCAAATTAAAGTTCCTCTGTGTCCAAATCACTTAAGAATTTAAAATGGTCCACACACAGTCATGAAGAAGGTGCGACAGCATTGACCAATAGAACGGCCGTACGGAAGAGCTCAGTGACTTTCAACGTGGCACCGTCATAGGATGCCACCTTTCCAACAAGTCAGTTCGTCAAATTTCTGTCATGCTAGAGCTGCCCCCGGTCAACTGTAAGTGCTGTTATTGTGAAGTGGAAACGTCTAGGAGTAACAACGGCTCAGCCGCGAAGTGGTAGGCCACACAAGCTCACAGAACGGGACCGCCGATTGCTGAAGCACGTAGCGCGTACATATCGTCTGTCCTCAGTTGCAACACACACTACTGAGTTCCAAACTGCCTCTGGAAGCAACGTCAGCACAAGAACTGTTCGTTGGGAGCTTCATGAAATGGGTTTCCATGGCCGAGCAGCCGCACACAAGCCTAAGATCACCATGCGCAATGCCAAGCATCGGCTGAAGGGGTGTAAAACTCGCCGCCATTAGACTCTGGAGCAGTGGAAACACGTTCTCTGGAGTGATGAATCACACTTCACCATCTGGCAGTCCAACGGACTAATCTGGGTTTGGCGGATGCCAGGAGAATGCTACCTGCCCCAATGCATAGTGTCAACTGTAAAGTATGGTGGAGGAGGAATAATGGTCTGGGGCTGTTTTTCATGGTTCGGGCTAGGTCCATTAGTTCCAGTGAAGGGAAATCTTAACGCTACAGCATACAATGACATTCTAGACGATTCTGTGCTTCCAACTTTGTGGCAACAGTTTGGGGAAGAGCCTTTCCTGTTTCAGCATGACAATGCCCCCGTGGAACTGACCCTGTATATAGTATGCTAATGAACTGACCCTGTATATAGTAAGGTATTGAACTGACCCTGTATATAGTATGGTATTGAACTGACCCTGTATATAGTATGGTATTGAACTGACCCTGTATATAGTACGGTATTGAACTGACCCTGTATATAGTATGGTATTGGAACTGACCTTGTATATAGTACGGTATTGAACTGACCCTGTATATAGTACGGTATTGAACTGACCCTGTATATAGTATGGTATTGAACTGACCCTGTATATAGTACGGTATTGAACTGACCCTGGAACTGACCCTGTATATAGTATGGTATTGGAACTGACCCTGTATATAGTATGGTATTGAACTGACCCTGTATATAGTATGGTATTGAACTGACCCTGTATATAGTATGGTATTGAACTGACCCTGTATATAGTACGGTATTGAACTGACCCTGTATATAGTATGGTATTGGAACTGACCTTGTATATAGTATGCTAATGAACTGACCCTGTATATAGTATGCTAATGAACTGACCCTGTATATAGTATGCTAATGAACTGACCCTGTATATAGTATGGTATTGAACTGACCCTGTATATAGTATGGTATTGAACTGACCCTGTATATAGTACGGTATTGAACTGACCCTGTATATAGTACGGTATTGAACTGACCCTGTATATAGTACGGTATTGAACTGACCCTGTATATAGTATGGTATTGGAACTGACCCTGGAACTGACCCTGTATATAGTATGGTATTGAACTGACCCTGTATATAGTATGCTAATGAACTGACCCTGTATATAGTATGGTATTGAACTGACCCTGTATATAGTATGGTATTGAACTGACCCTGTATATAGTATGGTATTGAACTGACCCTGTATATAGTATGGTATTGAACTGACCCTGTATATAGTATGGTATTGAACTGACCCTGTATATAGTATGGTATTGAACTGACCCTGTATATAGTATGCTAATGAACTGACCCTGTATATAGTATGCTAATGAACTGACCCTGTATATAGTATGGTATTGAACTGACCCTGTATATAGTATGCTAATGAACTGACCCTGTATATAGTATGCTAATGAACTGACCCTGTATATAGTATGCTAATGAACTGACCCTGTATATAGTATGCTAATGAACTGACCCTGTATATAGTATGCTAATGAACTGACCCTGTATATAGTATGGTATTGGAACTGACCCTGTATATAGTATGGTATTGGACTGACCCTGTATATAGTATGCTAATGAACTGACCCTGTATATAGTATGGTATTGAACTGACCCTGTATATAGTATGGTATTGAACTGACCCTGTATATAGTATGGTATTGAACTGACCCTGTATATAGTATGGTATTGAACTGACCCTGTATATAGTATGGTATTGAACTGACCCTGTATATAGTATGGTATTGAACTGACCCTGTATATAGTATGGTATTGAACTGACCCTGTATATAGTATGCTAATGAACTGACCCTGTATATAGTATGGTATTGGAACTGACCCTGTTAGAGCCGATTTGGGCATATTTTGTATAAAAGACTGAACATACTGAGCTCCATGTACATTTGTGTAAATATATTAAATATTAATGTATATGATGAAATATTAGGTACGTACCTTTATGATTTATTTACCGGATTGAGATATATTCATTTGTTATTAGTGTAACTCAGTTTTTGGCCCCCCCTCTTGCCCATTCATTGTACTGTGTTAATTGTGTTAGTATAAAGGCAGGAAGTTGGGCCTTCGGGGGGAGGAGTCCTTGCTAGATGCGGGAGCGGTATAGTTTTTTGACCATATAGACATACAGAAATACAGACAGACAGGTCATATTATATTATGTATTTGCATTTCAAGTAATCTCTGCTTTAAGTTGATTGGAGAATACCTTTTTGTTAGATAAGAAGAATAAACATTTTTGTTGCACTATATCCCTGGATCTCATTGAATGTTTGGCCGTTTGGAAACGTTGAGTGTGGACTGTATGCGTCCGAAACAACCCCGCTTCAGGCTAGGGCAGTGGCTATGGTAAAGAGGAAAGGAAGCCACTACAATCAAGTCAAAAAACTCCGTGAAGGATTACTACCGGAAGGAAATCTCCGGTTCGGACACACGCTGGATTTTGTTCTATTTGTAATTGCATTCGGACCATAAGGACATTTCGCTTGGAAGGATTTGAACTCCTAGATTTCGCCAGCCGTGAGTAACCACTGCGAATGAATGAGCTGCCCTGTTCAAGGCGATCGTTTGATCATGCATATTATGGAAGCGCAAATGTGCTTATAATTGGAATGTTTGATAAACTTGGGAATGGAATTCAAAATACAGCGCTGTGAAAACAATTAAGAAGTTTAAGTTTGGGAAACACAGATCCTATGCACAATGTAGCCTAATCATATATCTAATATTTGGCCTAACGTGGAAATGCAATCCATCAACGCAACGAATGCAACTTAAGGATCTAAAGATACTGCGTGTTAAAACTTCATTAAAGGGACAAAACCTCAACGGGATGAAATGTTTAAAACGCATCTAAAATGCCAAACTTGCACATGTGCAATTCAAAATGGGTCAATATGCTGAAATGGATGACTGTGTTTTTAAAGATTAAAGGAGGTCTAAAGGGGCATTACGTTTAACAATCAAACCAACAACCGTGTCATTGTAAATTGAGTGAACTAAAAGTGAATGATGGAGGAGGAAATCCCAAATAAGACTCCACTGGAGAGGGCAGAGGAGCATCTAAATTCACTCTATGCAGCCCGGAGAGGCAAACTTGGAGTGTGTACACGCAAAATGAATGAAATAAAAGTCCTTCTTGTTGATGGAGGAAACATTGCAACTGTGAGAGTCTTGAAGCATTTGATGCTGTGCTCAATGACTTTAAGAAGGCTCATGAATCTGTGCTAGAGCTGGTCACAGAGGAGGAACAGGAACAGGAGAGCATTAACTATTATCAACCAAGAATGAGAACTTATGAACATTTCCTGAAAGAGGTGGAAATATGGAAAAAGGCTGAAGTTGAGCCACAAACGCTCATTGAACCACATGACAGCATTTCCAATGTGTCAAAAATATCAAGTAAAACTAAGTATTCTAAGACTGCTTCCTCAGTGTCCTCTGAACGCCTTAAAGCCGAGGCAGAACGAGCAGCTCTACTAGCTCGTCAAGCATCATTACAAGACAAGCATGCATTGGAACTGGAGAAAGCTCAACTGAATGTTAGGATGGAAAAAATGGCACTGGAAACGGACATAGCAGCATATAATGCCAAACTGAAGGTCCTGGAGAGTACCGAGTCAACTTCTCAATCCCATTCTGTGGCAGCCCATTTACTAAGCCAAGAAGATGGAATGAACTCTTATTTTGAGAAACAGGAACCAGAGGTCTATGTGGAACCTGAACCATCACCTGTTGAGTTTGCTGCATTAGGTGCAGTTCCAAAGACCCCACTACAAAGAGTTTTACAACAACCGACCACAAAGCCATCAAACCCTATTCCGAAAACAGTCGTAAACCACACTCTTCAGCAGCCAACAGCAAGGTCTAGCAATCGACACAGAATCAACACTGCGGGTATCAGCCATAATACCAGCCATGATAACCTCTCTACTGTCATGCAAAGGCAGAATGAAATTGCTGACCTCCTTGTACTACAGCACAAACAAGCCACACTCCCTGTTAGGGAGATACCTATGTTTGACGGTGATCCTCTAAACTTTAGGCCATTCATGCGTGCATTTGAGCATGGTATAGAAGATAAGACAAGCAGTCACCAGGATAGGCTCTATTACCTGGAACAATACACCTCTGGTCAGCCCAAGGATCTGGTCCGTAGTTGTCTGCATATGGAAGCCAGAAGAGGCTATGCAGTAGCTAAGAGGTTGTTAAAGGAACACTTTGGCAATGAAATCAAAGTCACCACTGCTTACATGGAAAAGGCTTGGAACTGGACAAACATCAAACCCGATGATGGAAAGGGACTGGGTGGTTATGCACTCTATCTAAGAGGTTGCTGTAACGCTATGCAAGACCTACAGAACATGGAAGAGCTTAATCTTCCCTCCAACATAAAGCTGATCATGTCAAAACTTCCCTACAAACTAAGGGAAAAATGGAGGTCTATGGCATGTGATATTTTAGAGAGAAGTCACCTGAGGGCCCAGTTCAGTGACCTGGTAACGTTCATGGAAAAACAGGCCAAAATACTGCAGGATCCGTTGTATGGAGATATTCAAGATCCCCTGTACAACAAAAGGTTTTTAAAACCCAAAACAGAAGCTGACTTTAAACAGCAGTTCAAGTCCAAGAGTAGGGGAAGCAGCTTTGCCACTACAGTAGCTGTAGTGGCAGATTGTGACTCTGAAAAACCTTTAAAAGAACAAACATTCAAAGTAAAGAGACCAGGCACCTACCCTTCTGATGCTCCCAGTATCTCATGTATATTTTGTGCTGGTGCGCATTTATTGGTCGACTGCCAACAGGTGAAGGCACAGCCACATGAATTCAAGGTTGAGTTTCTGAGATCAAAAGGCCTTTGTTTTGGCTGTTTGATGAGAGGACACTTAAGCAGAGAATGTAAAAGAAGGATGACCTGTCAGAGCTGTCAAAGAAAGCACCCCACTATCCTGCACATTGAAGGAAGAGAGAGATTTAGATCTCAAAAGGCAGATATGAGTGGTGTAGCAGTAAAGCGGGAGGAGATTGTCAGCAGTGCTCTTGTTTCACTGGAAGCTGGTGAAGATACCGGGGCCGGTACAGATTGTGCACTTGCAATTGTGCCAGTTCAAGTAAAGGTGGCAAATGGAAGCAAGTCTGTGTTAACCTATGCGTTTCTCGATTCTGGTAGCTCAGCAACATTTTGTACGGAGAGACTCATGAGGCAGTTGCAAGCTAAAGGCAGTGCGACTGAAATTCTGCTACGCACAATGGGGCAGGAGAGTCCTACCAAGAGCTTTGAGATATCTGGATTAGAGATTGGCAATGTGGAAGGCGACACATTTCTTGCATTACCAAAGGTCTACACCCAACATAAGATCCCAGTGACAAGAGAGAACATTCCCACTCAGAAAGAGCTCAAAAGGTGGCCATACCTGAAAGAGGTTCAGTTGAAGGAGATTGATGCTGACGTCGAACTTCTGATTGGCGTAAATGCTCCAAAGGCAATGGAACCCTGGCAAATCATAAATAGCCAAGGCAACGGACCGTATGCAGTGAAAACCCTCTTTGGATGGGTGATGAATGGTCCTCTCAACAGTAGTACCATGGCAGAAGAATCCGGGCGTCCTACGGTGATGGCCAATCGTATCTCAATGGCCGACCTGGGGGTTCTTCTTGTAAATCAGTACAACCATGACTTCCCTGAGAGAGAGTATGAAGAGAAAAGTGAGATGTCAGCTGAGGATCGTAGGTTTATGGAGATAGTATCAAGCTTCATAACCCTCAAAGACCATCACTACTACTTACCGTTGCCCTTTCGCAACAAAGATGTAGTCCTGCCAAACAACCGTGACATGGCAAAGCAGCGGGCTCTAAATATTATCAGGAAGTTCAAGAAGGACAAAGGTTACGCTGCAGAGTACAAAGGCTTCATGGAAGAGATGATAACAAAAGGTTACGCCGAGAAGGTACCACAAGAACAGCTCCTCAGAGAGAAAGGCAAGGTATGGTACATACCACACCATGGCGTTCACCATAAGCGCAAAGGAACGATACGAGTGGTGTTTGACTGTTCATCATCCTATAAAGGTACATCTCTTAACAGTGAACTCCTTCAAGGCCCTGACCTGGCAAACACGCTTATAGGAGTCTTGCTAAGATTTCGGCAAGAGCACATTGCCATGATGGCAGACATCGAAGGAATGTTCCATCAAGTACGTGTCCATGAAGATGACTTAGACTTCCTGCGATTCCTATGGTGGCCGGATGGTGGTACTAACAAAAGATTGGAGGAGTACAGAATGACAGTACATCTTTTCGGTGCTATATCCTCTCCAAGTTGTGCAAACTTTGCACTGCGAAAGACTGCAGAAGACAACTGTGAGGGGTACGATGAAGAGGTGATTCAAACAGTCAAGTCCAACTTCTATGTTGATGACTGCCTCAAGTCAGTGGCCACAGAAGAACAAGCCATAGCTCTCACAAGAAACCTCAGGGATGTGTGCTCTCAAGGTGGGTTCAAATTGACCAAGTGGGTCAGCAACAGCCGCACTGTACTAGCTTCTATCCCTGATGAACACAAAGCCAAGCAGATAAAAGAACTGGACCTGGACAGAGAAAAGCTGCCTGTTGAAAGAGCACTTGGAATCCGATGGAACATTGAAAGGGATGTGTTTACCTTCCAGGTCACTGTCAAGAACAGACCCCTTACAAGAAGAGGTATTCTCTCAACTGTCAGCTCTATTTATGATCCATTAGGTTTCCTCGCCCCATTCGTATTAAAGGCAAAGCAAATTCTTCAAGTGCTCTGCAAGCTAAAGTGTGGATGGGACGAAGTCATCCCTGAAGAACACTCTATTTCATGGAAGAGATGGCTCTCAGAGCTGGACCAGCTCTCCAGATTCCAGATCAACAGGTGTATGATGCCGGAGAACTTTGGTCAAATCAAGACCGCACAGCTGCATCACTTCGGTGATGCAAGTGAACAAGGTTATGGCACGGCAAGCTACCTTAGGTTCACAAACGTTATGGAAAAGGTCCACATCGCATTCATACTGGGGAAATCAAGGGTGACTCCACTCAAGCAGATGACGATCCCCAGACTGGAACTTGCTGCAGCAACATTGGCAGTGCGAGTGGACAGGATGTTAAGGTTGGAGCTCCAGATTGAACTTGAGGAGTCAACTTTCTGGACAGACAGCCAGTCGGTGCTAAAATACATCCGCAACGATACCAAGAGATTCCATACTTTTGTGGCTAATAGGGTTGCTATGATCCGTGACCTATCGAAAGCAAAACAGTGGAGGTATTTGAACTCCAAACACAACCCAGCCGATGATGCCTCAAGAGGATTACATGTTGAAACTTTCCTGAACTCAAAGAGATGGCGCAAAGGACCAGAATTCCTGGAGAAAACAGAAACACAATGGCCGAAAGTCCCCGAGGAGCTTGGCTCCATCCCTCCAGATGATCCAGAGGAGCGAAAAGACGTCATCGTAAACAGTACATGTGTGGAAGAAAAGAGTCCGACCAGCAAACTGATTGAGTACTATTCAACATGGAACAGCTTGAAGAAAGCAGTTGCCTGGATGCTGAAACTGAAGAGACTTCTACTACAGTTAAGCCAGAAAAGGAAAGTTCTCACCCAAACTGATCCAGGATCAGATCAGAGTCTGACAAACTCACTGAAGGAACAAATTGACAAGTTCAAACTGACGTTTGGAAAAGAAAGTCTGTCTGTAGATGACCTAGATGAAGCAGAAAAGGTCATCATTCGATTTGAGCAACGACAGCACTTTAAACAAGAAATTGCACTAGTTGTAAAAGGAAAACAATGTGCCAAGAGAAGCGGCTCAATCTGTAAGCTTGATCCAATAGTTGACAATGGCATTCTGAGAGTAGGAGGAAGGTTAAGCAAAGCTGCTATGCCTACGGAACTAAAGAATCCTATGATCCTGCCCAAAGACTCCTACATCTCCAGACTGATCTTACTCCACATCCATGAGCAGGTTGGCCACTCTGGGAGAGGTCACATGCTTTCTAGACTTCGCCAGCGATATTGGATACCCTGTGCCAACTCCTTAGCAAGGAAGATCCTTAAGAGCTGTGTCTTCTGCAGGCGGATGCAAGCTAGAGCTGGGGAACAGAAGATGGCTGACCTTCCACAAGATCGGGTAGCACCTGATTTGCCGCCTTTCACCCATGTGGGCATAGATTACTTTGGCCCCATAGAGGTGAAGCAAGGCCGCGTTCATGTGAAGCGGTATGGTGTGATCTTTACTTGCCTTGTGAGTCGAGCTGTCCATCTAGAAGTTGCTAGTTATCTGGATACTGATTCCTGCATCAATGCCCTGCGCAGGTTCATCTGTCGAAGGGGCCCAGTAACAAGTATCAGAACAGACAATGGCACCAACTTTGTCGGAACACACAGAGAGCTAGGAGAAGCTCTGAAAGAGCTGGATCACAACAAGATTCAAAATAAATTACTGAAGGAAGGAGTGACATGGTCATTCAACCCTCCCTCTGGAGCCCACCATGGGGGGGTATGGGAGAGGTTGATCCGACTGGTGAAAAAGATCCTCTATTCAGTCCTTAAAGAGCAAGTACTGGATGATGAGGCTTTGCAGACAGCCTTGTGTGAAGTTGAGGCGATTATGAACGACAGACCAATCACTACTGTAACAAATGACCCTAACGATCTAGAACCCCTGACTCCGAACCATCTGCTTCATCTGAAAGCAAAGCCAGTCCTGCCACCAGGACTATTCCAGAGAAGTGACCTATACTCACGAAGGAGATGGAAGCAAGTACAATATATCACTGACCTCTTCTGGAAGAGATGGATCAGGGAGTATCTTCCACTTATGCAGGAGCGGAACAAGTGGAACAAAACTAAGAGAAACTTCAGTCCTGGTGACCTTGTGGTCATCGTCGATGACACCGCCCCAAGGAACTCTTGGCTAATGGGGCGTGTGGTGAAGGCTTTGCCAGGGGCCAAAGGTCTTGTCCGGAGCGTCATGGTTAAGACTAAGACCAATATCCTACAGAGACCTATCAATAAACTCTGTCTGCTCCTTGAGGCGACGAAGTGAGACACACACACACACACACACAGTGCTCCATCTTTGAATCACGTGCACCTCTGATTCGTTGATGTCGTACTCTTACATTCTTTGATGTCATACATTTTGTGGACGTCAAACTCTTGACATTTTTTGGAAGTTGAACACCTTTACACTTCAACTCAGACTGAGATCTATGGACTATTTTCCTATATGGCACCTTGTATATTTGTATATAGCTATGAACTGTAATGGTGCTCTGGTATAGAATGTTTTTGTATTGGCTCTACGTTTGAATATTAAGTAATTGTTGTGCATTCAGTGCAGTCAACAATTAGGGGCCGGTATGTTAGAGCCGATTTGGGCATATTTTGTATAAAAGACTGAACATACTGAGCTCCATGTACATTTGTGTAAATATATTAAATATTAATGTATATGATGAAATATTAGGTACGTACCTTTATGATTTATTTACCGGATTGAGATATATTCATTTGTTATTAGTGTAACTCAGTTTTTGGCCCCCCCTCTTGCCCATTCATTGTACTGTGTTAATTGTGTTAGTATAAAGGCAGGAAGTTGGGCCTTCGGGGGGAGGAGTCCTTGCTAGATGCGGGAGCGGTATAGTTTTTTGACCATATAGACATACAGAAATACAGACAGACAGGTCATATTATATTATGTATTTGCATTTCAAGTAATCTCTGCTTTAAGTTGATTGGAGAATACCTTTTTGTTAGATAAGAAGAATAAACATTTTTGTTGCACTATATCCCTGGATCTCATTGAATGTTTGGCCGTTTGGAAACGTTGAGTGTGGACTGTATGCGTCCGAAACAACCCCGCTTCAGGCTAGGGCAGTGGCTATGGTAAAGAGGAAAGGAAGCCACTACAGACCCTGTATATAGTATGGTATTGAACTGACCCTGTATATAGTATGGTATGGAACTGACCCTGTATATAGTATGGTATTGAACTGACCCTGTATATAGTATGGTATGGAACTGACCCTGTATATAGTATGGTATTGAACTGACCCTGTATATAGTATGCTAATGAACTGACCCTGTATATAGTATGCTAATGAACTGACCCTGTATATAATATGCTAATGAACTGACCCTGTATATAGTATGCTAATGAACTGACCCTGTATATAGTATGGTATTGAACTGACCCTGTATATAGTATGCTAATGAACTGACCCTGTATATAGTATGGTATTGAACTGACCCTGTATATAGTATGGTATTGAACTGACCCTGTATATAGTATGGTATTGAACTGACCCTGTATATAGTATGGTATTGGAACTGACCCTGTATATAGTATGGTATTGAACTGACCCTGTATATAGTATGGTATTGAACTGACCCTGTATATAGTATGGTATTGAACTGACCCTGTATATAGTATGGTATTGAACTGACCCTGTATATAGTATGGTATTGAACTGACCCTGTATATAGTATGCTAACTTACTTATTGTGTTCTTCTTATTTTTAATATCTGGTGTGTTTTTGTTCTACCTTGACATTTTTAGTACTATATTGTTATTGATTGCTGCATTGTTGGGGTTAGAGCTAGCAGGAAAGGCATTTCACTGTACTTGTGGACGTGACATTAAAACTTGAAACCAATACAACAAGATCTACAATGTGTATTCCCAGAGGATATCACTTAAAAGTATTCAACATAACACTTTTTTCAAAGTGGCTTACTTTTGGAAGAGAGAGAGGTGGAGGGCTGGAAAATTAGAAGGTTTTGAGAGGAAGAGAATACCAGTTAATCATTCAAAGTGGCTTACTTTTGAAGAGAGAGAGGTGGAGGACTGGGAAATTAGAAGGTTTTGAGAGGAAGAGAGAGAGGTGGAGGACTGGGAAATTAGAAGGTTTTGAGAGGAAGAGAGAGAGGTGGAGGACTGGGAAATTAGAAGGTTTTGAGAGGAAGGGAGTACCAGTTCATCACAGGCAACAGTAGTTGATGCTAGCAGGCAACCAAAGATTCTAGCTACATCGTTTTAGACGTTTTCTTGGCGTGGTGCTTATTTAAAATATTGGTTGAAGCGATTGATTCTTTGGTTTGGTTGAATAGTGAATATTTTTCATCTACTGCATTACCCACTCCAGTCAGCAGATGGCGGTGTGTATTTTAGGTCGGGAATGCTGAGTGACGTGTAAACCAGTGTTATTACCAGGATCTTCCGTAGGCAGCAGTATGTAGGAGGGAGATTCCAAGGTGTGAGAAGTGTGCAGAAGGGCACGAGGGGTGGTGAGAGTAGGAGATATGTACCAGTACAGTAAATGTATGCACTCACTAACTGTAAGTCGCTCTGGATAAGAGCGTCTGCTAAATGACTAAAATCTAAATGTACAGTGAGATAGGCAAGCAAGTGATATATGTTTCCGTAAGATTGGGTTTTGTAGCGTTTATAGCAATGGTTATTAATTGTACGGCAGAGATGGAACGCAAATCGAAGAAAATGGAGGTTGTGGTGGCAGCTGCAGAGAGATATTTGGGTGTGGTGGCAGCTGCAGAGAGGTATTTGGGTGTGCGAGACTTGACAGCAGAAGAGTTACAGGGAGTGTTAAGTGGTGATGTCCCATCATTTCAGGTTGAGGGCATGAGGTAGGAGTGAGTATATTTAAACAGTGGAGAAGGGTGGGGTTAATTATTAGTAGTAGTGTTGAAGGTGTGAGTGTAGTGTTAGATGGTAGGATATTTATTTGCTTTGGTTTATTTTATTTGTCAAGGAAAGGTAAGGGAGTTGTACTCCAGTCTAGTAGGTGGCGGTAATGCAATAAATTGGATGCCAACCGCCGTTAAACCTCGAAGAAGAAGAAGAACAAGGAACTTCCGTAGCTTGCTAAAAAAAATATATATATAGTTGAAGTATCGAGACGTATGTTAGTTACTGTGTTTTAAACACTCATATGTCTACGTGTTAACACGTTTTATTTCACATTCAGCTAGCGTTGTTTTTCTGCGGCTAACGTTACATCTATCTTGCTGGTTAATGTCTGTTCCTATAGCACCAGCAACAGTGGATAAAGCTAGCTAATGAACGAACGACATAGAGAGTAGGTGAACGTCTTAAAACATTTTATAGATTAAGTTGAGGATTCATTTGAGCTACTTTTGCCAGGTGGGTAAAGAACGGTTGGTGACCGCACAGTGCTGTGTGCTATATTCAGTGGTGTAGTGGTCCCTGGAGAAGTGGGTATACTCTCAGTATTCACCTTTTTTTTTTTTAAGTAGTCCAGAAAAAAGCCCTGTTTTAGAAACAGTGACATGTAAGACTATGATTTAGTTTACCCAAAAATATGTAATTTCTACTTGCACACTATTATAAAATGATCATGACTTGATTAGGAGCAGTTTGTAGTTACTACTGGTCACAAGAGCAGCCTGGATGAATGTAAAATGTATTTATCATGAGGCAAACAGGAAATGGTGTTTCGATTATTTTTTGCACATTTATTTAAATAAAATACTTCAAATCTGAAGGTGACAATGCATCCTTGTTCATATTGCTATATGCTTTGTTTTGAACATGTTCATTTACCGGTAAATCATTCAACAAAATATGTTACAACAATATTTAGTTAACAATTAACAAAAATATATGCATTAACAACACATCAACAGTGATATACTCTCTCAACCCAGCACTGGGTTTCTGACCTTTGCTCATACTACAGTATATTCCAGACAAATTTGCTTTCTGCAGGAGCTTTCACACTGCACTGTCTAGAACGCACCGAAGAGGCAGCACGATGGCTCTTCAACCAGGTCCTTGTATATTTTCTAGGATCAAACTTGGAAGTTGGTGGGCCGTTGATATTAATCATCATCAAGTTTGATATGTTTGAGATCAGAAGGACAGCCCTCTTGTCTGAGCTTATATTGTTCATAAGGCTAAAATTCCTCTCACACTCTGCTGTACCGACAGGGAATGTTTTCATACAGTTCATAAGTGGTTTTAGGTCCTTGGGCTCACTACTGGGCTCTTCCAGTAGGTCCCGCATCCCATTCAGTGCTTGGTCTGTGCACAAGTTAAATCGCTTGCACAGTCGCTTAACTTGTTCTTCACCATGGCGGATGCTGGGCTTTGATGGCCACTTACTCTGATCAAGGATGCTGAGGTCCATGATGGTCTCATCTTCAAAAGACAAGCGTTTCTCCAGATTGTTCACAAGGCTTTGTAAGAACTGGCCTGGATTGATAGACTTCAGCTTTGCATTTGTTTTCAGGGCTATAGACCGATACTCCCCAGTCTGTTTTGCTTCTAAAGCCTCACTATATTTCTCACCTGGACTCTCTTTGAATGACTGGATCACTCTGATTGAGCGTTTCAGCAGATGCTCTGCTCTGAGGAGCGTTATAGAACGAGACTGAAGCTCCTGTGACAGGAGACTTAGTTCATGGAGAGTGTCGTACATGAGGCCAAGGTCACAAATGAATTCTGGACTTTGAACACGGTCTAACAAACCTCTGTACATCTGCCTCTCTTTGGTGGACCTCATCTCATCACTGCAAGCATTTTTAAAGTGCTGCACAAGAGCTCCCAGGGATGTCCAAACAGCACGAACAGTCCGAAAGCTACTGGCCACCCAGCGTACATCCAAGATTCTGCCAATGCGAAGAAGTTGTGAGCCTACTTCAGCTGCTGCATTAACAAGTTCACGTTCATTTTTGTTTGACACACTATACAGAGAGTATAGCTTCTGGATAAAAGTTTTAAAGTGATTGACAGAGTTTACCTCATCAACTGCATCTGACACAGCAAGTTCAAGTCTATGGTTCATGCAGTGCCATACAAAAAGCTTTGGGAATCTCAAAGTCAGTCTGGTTGCTACTCCTGACTTCTTTCCTAGCATGACACTGGCTCCATCAGATACAAATGTTACCCAGTTTTCATGAAGCCACTCTTCTGTAAAGCCAGCATTAGTTAAACAGGTGAGTAACGCCTGTAATATGCCATCTGCTCTCTGATTTTCCAGTTCAACAAGTTCCAGGAATATGAACTCAGGGCTTTCTTCTTGAATTGATGCTTTAATAGAAACTGTCATGACAGCTTTGTGACTTAAAGAAGATGCCTCGTCAATTAGGACAGCTAACTTACTGGATGATGCTATAATGCTACTGATGATTTTGCTCTGCATCTCACTAGCAACATTGTATTATTTGTGTTGCACTGTAACGTGAATGAAGTATTGAGCCCATTTTTACACCATTCAGTTCCTGCAGCTCAATGAGGCTCTCATGGTCAGAAAAGGGTCGGTTCTTTTTGGCCAGATGGTAGGCTGTTCGAAACACAGCTTCAGTTTCCTTCATGTAGGACTCAGTCATAGTCTCCACTGCATTCTCAATGGCAGCTTCTTTCTGTTGCTCTGCCACCTTCACAGCCTGAGTGTGGGCCTTGGACAACGCATGTTTCCTCACCTTATTTCTCAAGATTGACAAACTTGTTGTTCTACTTCCCTGGCCAGACACTTGAATTTCAAAGTTCATCCATTCTCTTGAGAGCGATACACCTTGTCCTTGCTCCTTGTCGATCCCAATGGAGTTCACACTGCTACAGACCAGACATCCTGCGAAGCATAAACAAACAATGTAACTACTCCTGTATCCACAGCTGTACGTGTGCATGGTCCTTTACACACACACACACACACACACACACAAAGTTATCTGTGCCCACTGTTTCAGAAGTTACCCAAACTAGCAATCTACCTAAACTTACCCAATTTTTTGTTTTTGGATCCCAACCAGGGGTTCTTGGATTTGAAGTCTTCTGTTTGTTTAGCACTCCACAGGTCTGGCCAGTCATTATTGATGTCTACAGACAACAACAAAACTAATTATGCATCTCCCTGTCTCTCTCTCTCTCACACACTTACACACACACACACACACACACACACACACTACTGTGATCACAATAGTCATCAGCAAGACATGGGTCCCCCTCTTTACATTAACAATCTGCATAACCAAGTGGAAATATTTTCAGCAAGTGAAGCTGAAGCATACAGGAGATTAGTGAGTGAAATACTTGGGAGAGTTTATTTAACAAAAAAACAACAAATTTAACACAAAATGTTATATAACAGTAGCATTGTAAAAAACAAACATGGATACAGACAAAATAAATAGAAGGGCAATAAAATAAATAACATCACACAGAAATTCAAAATGAGGCTTAATCTGTCAAAATCACCTTTTGTTACAGTGTGAGGCTTCACTTTTCAATAAACTGGAGATGCAATTTACTGCCTGTGTGTTCTGACCTGGTGGTGGTAGACTGGATCCTTCTCTATGCTCACACTGACTTGCCTGGCTAGCTCCCGGTTGAGAGCTGCCAGGGCTGCTGGTTTTAGGGGTGGGGTCTGCCTGGGCCTGATCTGGGCCTGATTTGTGCCTCTTTACAAAAAAGTCTGCAATATCTCCCTTCCTTTTCATGGTTACCTGTCCCTATACAAAATAAGACAGCCTGATTAGACCTCAATATTGTTTTAGGCTGAATCTTAAACTATTTGTCCCCATTCTTGTGTTTTAACTTACTTAAAAATCAACTACCAGCTTAGCTACTATGCAATTAAACTAGATCATATAGGTTAGTTAGGGCTAAGTAACTTGGCTAATGTTATAATTTAGGGCTTAGTAACTTGGCTAACGTTATAATTTAGACCTTTACAATAATAAACAAGCTTCATAAACATTGAGATAATCAGTTTCATCAGTCTGGTATGAAATTCTTATGAACTGGGTTGATTAAACACTTACTGAAAACCAACAATGCCCCGGTTTCCCCACATTATCCCAATCTACGTAGCTAGCTTCATAACGTTAGCCGACTCGCACTAACTATTGGCGGCAACATCTCTTCTCCTCTAAATGTGCAGTCACTGGCAATTTGCCAGTAGTTTAAAATAATGATTCATTTGGAAACCACCTTAAAACTTACCTCAGAATGATGTCTTCCATCAACTGGGGTGGCACACCGCCGCTTGTGTCCTTTCTTCATCCGTTGTTTGGTCTGCTGCCGTTATCGTAGTCAAGTGGCACCGGCACCTGAGTTTTTTTTTTTTTTTTTTTCACTGGCACCTGAGGTATTAGCGATATTTTCCTCGGCATGACCCGCCCTACTCTGCCTCTGATTGGCTCATCAGTCCTCATGCCTAAAGTTAACCAATCTAATCAGTGAAAGCAGCGAGTACCAGCCAATTAGAGGCAGAGGAGGGTGGGTCATGGCTTCACTATCCCCGAGGAAGAAAATAGGCAATCTGACTCACAGATATTACTGAATGATGCGCATCAGGGGGGATTTAGAAGTGGGTATACGCAATGCTGACTGAAAAATAAGTAGGTATACGCCGTATACCAGCGTATACCCTGGACTACACCTCTGGCTATATTGACCTAACTAACATCCCCGACCATGAGCTCACTAAGCTACTCCCCCCCTGCTAAAGAAGAGGAGGTCTGCTGGACGGAGAAAGAGGGTCTGGGGTTGAACATTGTCGTAAAAGAGGACGAAGAGGATGCAGTTTTTGGGGTAAAGGAGGAGCGCAATGTCACAGTGAAAGAAGAGGAGGAGAACGTCACAGCTAAAGAGGAGGAAGAAGCTTTCAGACTGGACAAGGATGCAGAGGAGGCTATCACATTGAAGGAGGAGGATTTTATAGTGAAAGAAGAGAAAGAACCTTTTAGAGTGAAAGAGGAAGAGGAGGCTATCTCAATAAAAGAGAAGGCAGAAGACGTTTTGGGAGTGAAAGAGGAGGAAGGAGAGGAGGAGGAGGAGACTGGAGATCCGATTAACACCAGTGAGTTTTGTATTAAAAGCAGGGGCACAGACTTGTCTGCAGTTGTTTGAACCAAAATGTGTTTTTTTAAGGGGCATTCTATTGAAGTTTTACACTTGAATATGACGCTCTGTACTGTAGGAATTGTTTAATCTAATAGTCCACCAAATAACAATAATACATCACAATACGGTGCAGAGCGTTCGATTTGGCTGCTGGTGGGCAAGGAGACCTGCAGCTCCGCTAAAACCATTGACAGCTACGCGCTTGTTAAATAAATGTTATAACTATTTGTTTTTAATATCATCGCCATTGAAGAGCATAATCAGAACTACACATTTCCGATTATTCCACATTTATCTCTATCAGAGTTATACAGCAAGTAACTGCTTTTTTTTTTTTTAATGATCAGTAAACATCAATTGAACATGTAATTTACATTAAAGTCATTTAGCAGACGGTCTTATCCAGAGCAATTAGGATTATGTGCCTTGCTCAAGGGTTACAGATTTTTCACCTAGTTGGCTCGGGGATTCGAACCAGCAACCTTTCGGTTACAGGCCCAACGCTCTGAACCGCTATGCTACCTGCCACCCTTTCAGAGACGTGTGGGTATTTTATTCATTTGGCATGTAGCTAGCTAGCGAAGCGAACAACGTGTCATTTAGCTTGATTCATCAGCCATTAGGCTTCTGGAAAGAGCTTGACATCGGCAAATCCTCCTGATAAAGTTGTTAGTCGGACCAACTCTCATCAACGCTATAGGTGTCAAGCAAATCAAACAATATTTGGATATAGCCAACTAGTTTAAACCCTTAAAGTTAGCTTGTTAACTAGCCAAATTGACGTGAGCTGTTATTAGCTAGCTAGCCAATTTGACGTGGTCCATCAATCAATGTAGCCTAATTTGTCTGTCAGCAGCAATCATGATCAAACACTTAAAAACAATGTTGAAAAGGGGATTATGTTAGCTAACTTCGCTACGTAGGCCTACGTTGGTTGGAGAAAAAAAGTACATTAGATCTACTTACCACCATGTTTAGCCAACTGTACAAAGTTTCTACCTTTTTAGCTTGCAAAGTAACACTATCAGCTGACAGTACATCGAACAAATGCGACCTTCTGCTGCTTGACAGGCAGAGCCCGGGGATGGGGTTGGGGAAATTAACCTGAACCACTCATACGTGTCAGGTATAGTTCACTTTTATTTTATATCACTCAAATATACAATTGATGGTGGCCAATATCGAGAGATATCTAAGGCTACCGTCACTTATCTGAAATGACATGATGAATTGATGTTTACTGATAATGAAAATCATGCAGTTACTTGCTGTGTAACTCTGATGATAAAAGGTACATGTGCACAATGGTTTTGCATGGAATAATCGGAAATGTGTAGTTCTGACTGTGCTCTTCAAGGAGGTGATATTACAACCAAATAGTTAACATTAATTTAACGATCAATTGAAAACAGCGCGCAGTTGTCAATAGCTTTTAGCGCAGCAGGCAAATCGAACGCTCTGCACCTTACTGTGACGTTTTATTGATAAAGACCTATAGGGGAGAGTGGGCTTAGTTGAGCCACCCCTTGTTTCTACGAAAGCATACACAACATTTTATAATTTTACCAAATATTTAGGAAGAGATCATCATTTCATGGAGTCTGTGAAGGAAGAAACCGCATGGATTTTCACCAAGTCAAATTAATTTGTGTTAAAGCAGTGGTCACCAACCGGTCCATCACCAAACGTTGCTGTAGAAAACTCAATGATAAAGACTTGCGCTGCTTTTAAAAAAAATAAATATTTGTGTTGGCGGTAGGTGCACTTGACTCAGAAGACCTGCGCACCGGGTAAGCAAAATGTTCCCATTTTGAACCATTTAATTTGTCCGAATAGACAAACTCCGCCTACCCGGCGGACGCTGCGCTGGCCAATCGGATTGCTCAAATCACCGTGTCTACCTAAAGCTTCCACGACCCCAGGAAAGTTTGGTACTAGCCTACGTGAGGTTATATAACTTTTAAAACCATGACCAGAGAGAGACTGTCAAAGAATACAGCAAAGAGCTGCTGTTTTCATGAGTGAGTCCATGTTTAAGTTTTTATTCAGCACTGTCAACACTGTTTTATTCATCACTGTCAACACTGTTTTATTCAGCACTGTCAACACTGTTTTATTCAGCACTGTCAACACTGTTTTATTCAGCACTGTCAACACTGTTTTATTCAGCACTGTCAACACTGTTTTATTCAGCACTGTCAACACTGTTTTATTCAGCACTGTCAACACTGTTTTATTCAGCACTGTCAACACTGTTTTATTCAGCACTGTCAACACTGTTTTATTCAGCACTATTACAAAATGCGTTTCTCCCTAATTCCACTTCCGCTGCAGCTGCAATGAATGCGTAGCCAAGTTATCAATATCGCGCTGTAATGAATGAGTAGCCAAGTTATCAATATCCCTGCGTTTTTATTATTATTAGCGTCGTCTATTTTATTGAGGAATATTTCACTTTCTCTGGTCATAGGAACAACATGAGTCTGTGGAAGCCGATGTCCACTCTGGTCTCACTGGAGGAAAGGATAGAGACTTCCGACTTCAGTGCGTTCAAGACAACTGGGAACTCGGAAATCTCAGACTTCCGACTTCAGTGCGTTCAAGACAACTGGGAACTCGGAAATCTCAGACTTCCGACTTCAGTGCGTTCAAGACAACTGGGAACTTAGAAATCTCAGACATCCGACTTCAGTGCGTTCAAGACAACTGGGAACTTGGAAATCTCAGACATCCGACTTCAGTGCGTTCAAGACAACTGGGAACTCGGAAATCTCAGACTTCCGACTTCAGTGCGTTCAAGACAACTGGGAACTCGGAAATCTCAGACTTCCGACTTCAGTGCGTTCAAGACAACTGGGAACTCGGAAATCTCAGACTTCCGACTTCAGTGCGTTCAAGACAACTGGGAACTCGGAAATCTCAGACTTCCGACTTCAGTGCGTTCAAGACAACTGCTCCCCCCCCCTCGGATTTGGACTTGTTAGCAGCGCATTCACTCACCACTCTGTCCAGCGGCAAACTCCGCCCACAACAAACTACCTCATGCATCATCATCATCTACCTCATCATGACCTACAGTGGCAAGTGGCAGAGAGACGCGCTGACAGGGTTTTATTTATTTATTTATACATCCCTCGATTCCTGCCTTGTCTACAGATACCACCCCCACCCCCCACCCCCCACCCACATTTTTTTTTAAATAAACGGACTCAGAGAATGAGTGTACAACTGGTAAATAGTCGCTGATATTTCAGTCAGATGTCTGGCTAGCTAGGTAGCTCAAGGGCTTACACTGTTAGCCAGGTAGCTAGCTATAAATCAAATGTATTTAAAAAGCCCTTTTTAACATCAGCAGATGTCACAAAGTGCTTATACAGAAACCCAGCCTAAAACCCCTAACAGCAAGCAATGCAGACGTAGAAGCACGATGGCTAGGAAAAACTCCCTAGACATGCAGGAACCTAGGAAGAACCAGGCTCTGAAGGGTGGCCAGTCCTCTTCTAGCTGTGCCAGAGTACATGGCCATTAAGGCCAGATCGTTCTTCAAGATGTTCATAGATGACCAGCAGGGTCAAATAATAATCACCAGTGGTTGTAGAGGGTGCAACAGGTCAGTACCTCAGGAGTAAATGTCAGTTGGCTTTTCATAGCCGAGCATTCAGAGGTCGAGACAGCAGGTGCGGTAGAGAGAGAGACAGTTGAAAACAGCAGGTCCGGGACAAAGTATCACGTCCGGTGAACAGGTCAGGGTTCCATAGCCACAGGCAGAACAGTGGAAACTGGAGCAGCAGCACGACCAGGTGGACTGGGGACTGCAAGGAGTCATCAGGCCAGGTAGTCCTGAGGCACGGTCTTAGGGCTCAGGTCCTCTGGGAGGGGAGAGAGAGCGATCGGAGAATTAGAGGGAGCATACAGGACACCAGATAGGACAGACTGACCCTAGCCCCCCTGCATATCAACTATTGCAGCATAGATACTGGAGGCTGAGACAGGGGAGGTCAGGGGACACTGTGGCCCTGTCCGACGATACCCCCAGACAGGGCCAACCAGGCAGGATGTAACTGCACCCACACCACTAGAGGGATATGAACAGACCACCAACTTACTACCCTGAGACAAGGCTGAGTATAGCCTTCCTGGGTAGGCAAGGCTGAGTATAGCCTTCCTGGGTAGGCAATTTCGGGCTTCACCATGTTTCATCAAAATGTACAGCTTGTGTGTCGTCCACATAGCAATGAAATTTGACATTGTGTTTTTGAATGACATCCCCAAGAGGTAGAATATATAGTGAAAACAATAGTGGTCCTAAAACGGAACATTGAGGAACACCGAAACCTACAATTGATTTGTCAGAGGACAAACCATCCACAGAGACAAACTGATATCTTTCCGATAGATAAGATCTAAACCAGGCAAGAACTTGTCTGTGTAGACCAGTTAGGGTTTCCAATCTCTCCAAAATAATGTGGTGATCGATGGTGTCAAAAGCATCGAGGACAGATGCAGAGCCTTGGTCTGACGCTATTAAAAGTTAATTTACCACCTTCACGAGTGCGGTCTCAGTACTATGATGGTGTCTAAAACCGGACTGGAGTGTTTCGTATACATTATTTGTCTTCAGGAAGGCAGTGAGTTGCTGCGCAACAGCTTTTTCAAATAAAATTGAGAGGAATGGGAAATTCTCTATAGGCCGGTAGTTTAAAAAAATAATCTGGGTCAAGGTTTGGCTTTTTCAAGAGATGCTTTATTACTGTCACTTTTAGTGAGTTTGGTTCACATCCGGAGGATAGGGAAACGTTTATTATGTTCAACATAGGAGGGCCAAGCACAGGAAGTAGCTCTTTCAGTAGAGATATAACTAGTTGACTAGAAGGAGGAAGTTAGAAGCTAACGTTGAACGGAGCCTGACCTCAGCAGGAGCAGTTGACTGAAATTAAGATGGCAATAGATTATAAATTCTCATAACAAAATATCTTTGCTTAATGGAAAGTAGTGAGACAGACAGTGGTGAGTCAGGCTGCAATGAAGGAGGCAAAGGAGATACACAGAGAGCGGAAGCATTGAAGCAAGCAGGGAGAGGGGTTAGTATACACTGGTTCCCAAACTTGGGGTCGTGGGACCCATGTGGGGGTCCCCTAAAATGTAAATAGGGTCCCCTGAGAGAATCTTATCAAACACTTTAATAACTTGTTTTTCTTCAAATGTGTAGAATACAACATTTTAGAGTCACCTAAGGGCCCTTTACACTGTCAGAATTCACTTTCATGGGACAGCCTGTGGGACATAACATTTTGAAATATAAAGAAAATGTAAATATAAATACAATTTCATATTATTATCATGCACACTGAACAAAAATATAAACGCAACAACTTCAAAGACCTTATTGAGTTTCAGTTCCATATAAGGAAATCAGTCAACATCATCAGTACTGACTTTACCACTCATGTATGTAGTCAAACACGTATTATTGAGGAGAACTTGGAAGGTAGTGATGAATAGTACTTTTGTTTTTTCAAGAGGTTATAGGTGATATAGTGCCATCTGGTGGTGACTAGAAACAATTGCATAATAGGAACTATTAGCCTAGAAAGTACTAGAACCACTCTGCAATTTATATCTAGTCTGATAGGTCAAGGAGTTTTGGATGATGGTTACTGGTCAGCCAAATGACAGCGGGCAGCATATTAACCTTTCGAATAGCAACAAGAAATAAATCATTTGGTGGTCGGATCCGAACCGAGTGAGGGAAGTAGCAGGGGAACGCGACCTGACAGACGTTTGAGCAGGGGAACGCGACCTGACAGACGTCTGAGCAGGGGAACGCGACCTGACAGACGTTTGAGCAGGGGAACGCGACCTGACAGACGTTTGAGCAGGGGAACGCGACCTGACAGACGTCTGAGCAGGGGAACGCGACCTGAGAGACGTCTGAGCAGGGGAACGCGACCTGAGAGACGTCTGAGCAGGGGAACGCGACCTGACAGGCGTCTGAGCAGGGGAACGCGACCTGACAGACGTCTGAGCAGGGGAACGCGACCTGACAGACGTCTGAGCAGGGGAACGCGACCTGAGAGACGGTCTGAGCAGGGGAACGACCTGAGAGACGGTCTGAGCAGGGGAACGCGACCTGACAGACGTTTGAGCAGGGGAACGCGACCTGACAGACGTTTGAGCAGGGGAACGCGACCTGACAGACGTCTGAGCAGGGGAACGCGACCTGAGAGACGTCTGAGCAGGGGAACGCGACCTGAGAGATGTCTGAGCAGGGGAACGCGACCTGACAGGCGTCTGAGCAGGGGAACGCGACCTGACAGACGTCTGAGCAGGGGAACGCGACCTGAGAGACGTCTGAGCAGGGGAACGCGACCTGAGAGACGGTCTGAGCAGGGGAACGACCTGAGAGACGGTCTGAGCAGGGGAACGCGACCTGACAGACGTCTGAGCAGGGGAACGTGACCTGACAGACGTCTGAGCAGGGGAACGCGACCTGAGAGACGTCTGAGCAGGGGAACGCGACCTGAGAGAGACGCGGGGTGCAGACAACAGCAGAGGGAGACAGGGACAGTAGCAACCAAGCAGACTCGCGCTGGTTAGACAAACTTCTAGTTTCCATATGCTATTCATCATCCCATCTGATTGCGTAGTACCGGTCTTGACTGCATCAAACCAAGTAGAGAAGCTAGCAAGCTAGGCTAATTGAAGCAACATGCGTTGATTAGACAAACTTCTAGCTTCCATATGCTATTTATCATCCCATCTGATTGCGTAGTACCGGTCTTGACTGCATCAAACCGAGTAGAGAAGCTAGCTAGCAAGTAGCTAGCTAGGCTAATTGAAGCAACATGCGTTTTCTACACATCCTTCTAATTAGAAATAACAATTACTCCATTCAGATTATTAAGTAGCAGCCTACCTGCTGTCTCTATCCTTCTCCTTTAACTTTTAATTCCCTCATTTTAATTCCATCTTCCATTGATTAGAATTATCTCCTAACTTGCTTTCCACACGGAGAGGATCTATGAGCCGCTTAGATGACTTGTGATTGGCCAACAACAAGCCACTCGTGAAAAGCAAGAACAGAAACAAATTCTATCATTTTGTCTCTTTCTCTACAGTAGCAGATTCACATTCAGGTCTAAACATGTTGTTTATCTAAAAGCGATTATGCCGGTTATTTATTAGGGTTATTTATTAGGGTTATTTATATGACGTCTTCATCCATAACTGTCTGTTATACGGTAATTGTGCCATAACTGTCTGTTATACGGTAATTGTGCCATAACTGTCTGTTATACGGTAATTGTGCCATAACTGTCTGTTATACGGTAATTGTGCCAGCCCTATTTGGCGGTTTTATTTAGGTCTCTCTGTTTAAACAAATACTCTGTCTTTGGCAGGAGAGAGACCAGACGCTCACAGCAGGAAGAGTCCTTCAGGGGAACCAGACCCAGAGACGCCTAAACCAGCAAGACGACATCACTGCGCCCAGTGTGGAAAGGGTTTTAGCCAGTTAAGGTCCCTGAAAAAACATGAAGGAATACACACAGGAGGGAGGAAGTGCTACCACTGTGCCCAGTGTGGGAAGAGATTCACTTCATTAGGGTATCTGAAAAAGCATGAGAGAACTCACACAGGAGAGAAGCGTTTCCACTGTTCCCAGTGTGGAAAGAATTTTACCAGGTTAGGGAGCCTGAAAATTCATGAGAAAACACACACAGGGGAGAAGCCTTACCACTGCTCTCAGTGTGGAAAGAGATTTTCCCAGTTAGGAGATCTGAAAAAACATAAGAGAACGCACACTGGAGAGAAGCCTTACCACTGCTCCCAGTGTGGAAAAACCTTTTTCTCATCAGATTCCCTGAAAAAACATCAGCTAACACACTCTGTAGAAAAGCCTTTCCACTGCTCCCAGTGTGGAAAGACATTTTTCTCATTAGGGCCACTAACACGACATGAGAGGACACACACAGGTGAGAAACCCTACCATTGCTCTCAATGTGGAAAGAGTTTTACCCAATCGGGGGACCTGAAATATCATGCGAGGACACACTCTGTAGAGAAGCCTTTCCACTGTTCCCAGTGTGGAAAGACATTTTTCTCATCAGGGCATCTGAAAAAACATGAGCGAACACACTCTGTAGAGAAGGCTCCCCTGTTCTCATTGTGAAAATACTTTTAAGAATTTAGGGAACCTGAAAGTACATGAGCAAAGACATACACTACATGACCAACAGTATGTGGACACCTGCTCGTCGAGCATCTCATTCCAAAATGATGGGCATTAATATGGAGTTTGTCCACCCTTTGCTGCTATAACATCCTCCACTCTTCTGGGAAGGCTTTCCACTAGATGTTGGAACATTGCTGCGGGGACTTGCTTCCATTCAGCCATAAAAGCATTAGTGACCCAAACTGTTGCCACAAAGTTTGAAGCACAGAATCGTCTAGAATGTCATTGTATGCTGTAGCGTTAAGATTTCCCTTCACTGGAACTAAGGGACCATGAAAAACAGCCCCAGAACATTATTCCTCCTCCACCAAACTTTACAGTTGGCACTATACATTCGGGCAGGTAGCGTTCTCCTGGCATCCGCCAAACCCAGATTCATCAGTGATGAAGCGTGATTCATCACTCCAGAGAATACGTTTCCACTGCTCCAGAGTCAATTGGCGGCGAGCTTTACACCACTCCAGCCGACGCTTGGTATTGCGCATGGTGATCTTAGGCTTGTGTGCGGCTGTTCGGCCATGGAAACCCATTTCATGACGTGTACGACAGCATGTTCCAGTTCCTGCCAATGTCCAGCAACTTTGGGATGCTCTGGATCGACAGCGTGTTCTAGTTCCGGTCAATAACCATCAACTGCACACAGCCACTGAAGAGGAGTGGTACAACATTCCACAGGCCACAATCAACAGCCTGATCAACTCTATCCGAAGGAGATGTGTCGCGCTGCATGAGGCAAATGGTGGTCACACCAGATACTGACTGGTTTTCTGATCAACGCCCCTACCTTTAAAAAAAAAAAAGGTATCTGTGACCAACAGATGCATATCTGTATTCCCAGTCGTAAAATCCATAGATTAGGGAGTAATGCATTTGTTTCAATTGACTGATTTCCTTATATGAACTGTAACTCAGTGAAATCTTTGAAATTGTTGCGTTTATATTTTTGTTCAGTGTATAGCACTGTTAGTCTACACCTGTTGTTTATGAAGCATGTGACAAATACAATTTGGTTTGAATTCGCAAAAAAAACATGATTATTTGTCTCTGAAATGAAACCATCAAGTGATAGATTTTAAACAAATCAAGTCTGTAATTGAACAACCCCCATGCCATGATTAGATAGAGAAACAACAACATCTCTTTCATAAGTTCTTTAAACAACAAAATCTAATTTACCAACATTTCTGAAAATGTATATATAGCTTTTTGGAAAGAAACCCTTCACATGAGGGAGGGAAATAAACGGTTGCTGATTGGTTGAATACCAGGGGCGCGAGATGGTTGGAGTTGTCAACAAATCACATGACAGAAATATGATGGCAAGTTTTCAAACTACCGATAGTTTTTTGTTGTTGTTGAAGATATGTAAAGTGATCTGTGCACTTGAACAACAGCATAAATACACCTATTTCACTTTTTCTAAAAAAAAAAAAATATTGAACATATTGGTTAATCTGTTTTAGGGTTTCTGACAGGATGATCAGAAGCGGGTCTGGGTCAATTAAAGTCTCCAGAACTTCAGAGAGGATCCTAAAGATTCCACACCAATAACCATGCAGTTTAGAGCAAAGCAGTGGAGTAGTGTACCCTCTGCAGCATGACATTTATCACACATAGGGGAGGTATCAGGAAATATCCTATGCAGTTTAGTTTTGGAATAGTGTAATCTGTGTAATCACATTTTAGTCATTCAGCAGACGCTCTTATCCAGAGCGACTTACAGTTAGTGAGTGCATACATTTTTCATACTGGCCCCCCCGTGGGAATCGAACCCACAACCCTGGCGTTGCAAGCGCCATGCTCTACCAACTGAGCTACAGGAGGCCCTGTATGAGACGATGTCTGGAGTTAATGGAGCAGGTGTGGATATACTCCAAGCTGTCTTCTCAGTCTGCCACAGAGATGTCAACATCTAGCACTTCCTCCCATTTCGTCTTAATGGCATCTGTAGAAGGTGAAGCTAACAGACTGAAAAGCGTCATATAGACGAGATATCAGTTTGCCTGAGGTGGGACACATTTTTGATGCATCCGTCAAACATGGAAGGTTTAGCATTTCCAAATGTAGGAAGATGTTTTCTAAACATAGTCTCTAATCGGTATGTATCTGAAAAAAAGATACTTCTGGGAAGATTCATAGGCTTCCCTCAGCAAATCAAAGGAGGCAAAATTGTATGTTTGCCTTGAGTTTTTGCATCGGAGAGGGGAAATTATCTTTAAATAGAGAGGAGTATTGTTTGGTAACTACAATTCCGAGATAGGAAAATGTATCTGAAGATAACTTAAATGGAAGAAATTCTAACCAAGAGGGGTTTTGCAAACGTATGGGCATTAATTCGCTCTTGTTGGTTAGTGAGTATTCTGGCACAGGGGTTCCTATATAGAAGCTGGATCCATTTTATGAACCCATCTCCAATATTACATTTCTGTAGGACCTTAAATAGATACAGTGCCTTGCAAAAGTATTCATCCCCCTTGTCGTTTTTCCTATTTTGTTGCATTACAACCTGTAATTTAAATTGACTTTTATTTGGATTTCATGTAATGGACATATACAAAATAGTCCAAATTGGTGAAGTGAAATGAAAAAAATAACTTGTTTCAAAAAATGATAGAAAATAAATAACAGAAAAGTGGTGCGGGCATATGTATTCACCCCCTTTGCTATGAAGCCCCTAAATAAGATCTGGTGCAACCAATTACCTTCAGAAGTCACATAATTAGTTAAATAAAGTCCACCTGTGTGCAATCTAAGTGTCACATGATCTGTCACATGATCTCAGTATATATACACCTGTTCTGAAAGGCCCCAGAGTCTGCAACACCACCAAGCAAGTGGCACCATGAAGACCAATGAGCTCTCCAAACAGGTCAGGGATAAAGTTGTGGAGAAGTACAGATCAGGGTTGGGTTATAAAAAAATATCTGAAACTTTGAACATCCCACGGAGCACCATTAAATCCATTATTAAAAAATTGAAAGAATATGGCACCACAACAAACCTGCCAAGAGAGGGCCGCCCACCAAAACTCATGGACCAGGCAAGGAGGTCATTAATCAGAGAGGCAACAAAGAGACCAAAGATAACCCTGAAGGAGCTGCAAAGCTCCACAGCGGAGATTGGAGTATGTGTCCATAGGACCACTTTAAGCCGTACTCTCCACAGAGCTTGGCTTTACAGAAGAGTGGCCAGAAAAAATGTGGGAGACTCCCCAAACATATGGAAGAAGGTACCAAACATATGGAAGAAGGTACTGGCTTTTTGGCCATCAAGGAAAACACTATGTCTGGCCAAACCCAACACCTCTCATCACCCCGAGAACACCATCCCCACAGTGAAGCATGGTGGTGGCAGCATCATGCTTTGGGGATGTGTTTCATCGGCAGGGACTGGGAAACTGGTCAGAATTGAAGGAATGATGGATGGCGCTAAATACAGGGAAATTCTTGAGGGAAACCTTCATTCTTCCAGAGATTTGAGACTGGGACGGAGGTTCACCTTCCAGCAGGACAATGACCCTAAGCATACTGCTAAAGCAACACATGAGTGGTTTAAGGGGAAACATTTAAATGTCTTGGAATGGCCTAGCCAAAGCCCAGACCTCAATCCAATTGAGAATCAGTGGTATGACTTAAAGATTGCTGTACACCAGCGGAACCCATCCAACTTGAAGGAGCTGGAGCAGTTTTGCCTTGAAGAATGGGCAAAAATCCCAGTGGCTAAGATGTGGCCAAGTTTATAGAGACATACGCCAAGAGACTTGCAGCTGTAATTGCTGTAACCGCTTTTCTGTTATTTATTTATTGTAAATAATCCGGGTGGCCATTTTGATTAATTGTTCAGCAGTCTTATGGCTTTGGGGGTAGAAGCTGTTAAGGAGCCTTTTGGATCTGGACTTGCTTGCCGCTCTCCGGAACTGCTTGCCGTGAAGCTGTTAAGTGGTAGACAAACGCCACACACACAGGTAGAGCCCTATCTGGCCACGGCAAAGTGGGCACACCAACACTCACCTATATAGCCCATATGCCACTGGGTGAGAGAAGTTTTCATTGTTTTTAGGCAGAATTATATAAGGTTTAATTATGTGTTGTTGCCGGTAACGTCTTGGTCCATTTTTAGTTAGTTGGTCGTTTAGCAGACGCTCTTATCCAGAGCGACTTACAGGAGCAATTAGGGTTAAGTACCTTGCTCAAGGGCAGATTTGTCACCTAGTCGGCTTGGGGATTCGAACCACCAACACTCTTAACAACTAGGCTACCTGCCACCCGATTTATTTCTGGAATATGCCGCCGTCGTCAATCTGTCTCCTAATCCTGCCTAATGGCCAGGTCAGCCTTGGAGGAAAGTATTGGCTGTAAGAAGTAAGAGAACATAGCATCTGGTTGTTTTTAAATTACTTCTTATGACGTTGTTTGTCAGAATAAGCAATGTAATGAATATTTTTCCAGTCTGCGTTACCCACTCCAGTCAGCAGATGGCGATGTGAGTCTTTCAGGTGATGCTTCTTGCGTGACGTATAATCTAGTGGACGGGACCGGAGCCTTCAACTGCTACAACAGGATTGGATTCAACCTCCTCGGTAGTTTGCTAGGAAACATAAAACCGAAACATTTAAGCGAGTTAGACGAATCTTGTGTATATTAATCTGTGTTTTTAACATTCTGTTTACATATTTACTAGTTAACAAACGTAATTTGCTTGTTAAATGACATTTTTCAATTTGTTTAATTGATACTGAGTCTGGCACTATTCTAGTCGCTAACTAGCTAGCTAACATCCCCGACCATGAGCTCACAAAGCTACTCTCCTCCTGCTAAAGAAGAGGAGGTCTGCTGGACGGAGAAAGAAGCTCTGGGGCTGAACATTATCATAAAAGAAGAAGAGGAGGATATTCCAGTGAAAGGAGAGGAAGAACCTTTTGGAGTGAAAGTGGAAGAGGAGGAGGTAGAACCGTTTAGAATGAAAAAGGAGGAAGAGGAGGCTATCGCATTGAAAGAAGAAGAAGAGGATGTTACAGTGAAAGAAGAGGAAGAACCTTTTGGAGTGAAAGAGGGAGAGGAGGCCATCTCAATAAAAGAGGAGGAGGAAGACGTTTTGGGAGTGAAAGAGGAGGAGGAGACTGAAGAGGAGGAAACTGAGGAGGAGGAGGAGGAGACTGAAGATCCGATTAACACCAGTGAGTATCGTCTTAAAAACAGGGGCACACACTCTGCTGTTGTTGAACTAATGTGTGGTTTTTAAAGGGGCATTCTACTGAAGTTCTACACTTCAATATGTTGTTCAGTACTGTATAAATTGTTGAAGACTTTTAAATTAACGATATATAGGCCTAGCCTAGCCCGTTCATAGAGGCTAACTAGCCTACCTTTGGTGCCTATTGACGACAGTATCTTTTTTACCGAGGGAGTTTTCTTAAGAGCACCTATGCTCGGTCTGAACGTTACCACGCATCGCTTGCTGTACGGTTTTGGAAACGTAAGGAACGTATATTCCATATCAGCAAGAAATACTTAAAAAAATAAATACAAATAAATTAAGTGTTTTCAGGAGTTAGACCTAACCCAACCATGGACCCCTTTCTTAATGACCTAATTTATTAATAAGACTGGTCTAATGACATTACATAGCGAATGCATTCAAGATAACTCACGCCTAAATCTCTATCTGTGTAGCAGCACTTGTTCCACTTTAGAATGAATATCTATAGTCGCACTGCTCGCGGGCGTCTCCGTGGCCAGGGGCTGAAATACAACTCGGTTCTATTTGTGACGAAGTCCCGCCTCTCCCATCTCCTCATTGGTTTTTAGGAGCATCTACCCACGTGGGTGATTGAAAGATGAACTGAGGTCCACAATCCAGTCCAGTTGGTGGTGGTAATGCACCTTAAAGTTGGTTGCCAACCGCCATATGAAGTCAGAAGAAGAAGACTGAAGGAGGAGAGATTACTAGAAACGAACTCGGTTGACCCTTTTATCTGTGGATTAATTGTCGGAGTAGAGGACCTTGTGCAGTTCAGGTAAAATAACAACCAAATGTTTATATCCCAGGACAAATTAGCTAGCAACAGCAAGCTAGCTAGCTAAATTGCCATAAATGTTTAATGCTTTTCGATCTGTCACGAAATTAATATAATTGGTTCAGAGTTTGTTTTGATATTTCAACCTGCGTGTCCTGATCGCGTATGGTGTGGGGGGACAAAATCAACTTGCACATGCGTTCTGGGTAGCATGTAAGGCACTGCATCTCAGTGCTTGAGGCGTCACTACAGACCCTGGTTCGATTCCAGGCTGTATCACAACCGGCCGTGAGTCCCATAGGGCGGCGCGCAATTGGCCCAGCGTCGTCCGGGTTTGGCCGGTGTAGGCCGTCATTGTAAATAAGAATTTGTTCTTAACTGACTTGCCTAGTTAAATAAAGGTTAAAGCGCTGCCCAGAAAATAATTAAATCCTATTGTTAGATACTAGATTTGCAAGATAACTTATTGATGTGGAACTGACTCACTCCCTCTCTGATTGTCCTAGAGTGTGACTTCCTCCCCATGGGTTATTGCAGCCAGTGTTGCCAGCACTGCCACTACCTGGGTGGGGGTACCCACCGGCTAGGTACGAGGTCGTCAAGGTTCTCATTAACAGCTTTGAGAAAATCCTTGTATATTATGCTCACCCATCCAGGGGGCTTTGGCTTTTGACCAACCCTGCTCGCTCTTGAGTGGGCAGTGCTGCTTTAGTGGACCTCTGACTGCGTTCATCTTTCTGTCTCGGCTGCGTAGGCTACTTGCGCTAGGCCTATAAAACGGAGAAGCACTTCTCCTTAGTGGGTGGGTCGCTCAGGTGGGCGTCTAGGGTATAGGGTTTTTATTGATTTTTATTTTAATTTGACCTTTATTTAACTAGGCAAGTCAGTTAAGAACAAATTCTTATTTACAATGACGGCCTACACCGGCCAAACCTGGACGACGCTGGGCCAATTGTGCGCCGCCCTATGGGACTCCCAATCACGGCCGGTTGTGATACAGCCTGGAATCGAACCAGGGGGTCTGTAGTGACGCCTCAAGCACTGAGATGCAGTGCCTTAGACCGCTGCGCCACTCGGTTGGCACCGTTCCATCATAATAGGACAAAAAATAAACAAACTATATATATATATTTTTTTTTTCCAAATATATATTCCATCTCTGCGCAAAAGTGAAGAGACTCGCTCTGTCACAACGCAGACAAACACAAAACACAAACTCGCAGCCAAACATGGTCTTTGGCAATTGCATCATTTTTTCTTACTCATTCATCACACTGTTACAAACACACCGCATCTTCCAACACACCCGCACTCGCCACACATATACACTGCATTCGGAAAGTATTCAGACCCCTTGAATCTTTGAAAATTTGTTACGTTACAGCCTTATTCTAAAATGGATTAAGTAGGTTTTTTCCCCTCATCAATCTACAAACAATACCCCATAATGGAAAAAAACGGAGATATCACATTTACATAACTATTCAGTCCCTTTACTCAGTACTTTGTTGAAGCACCTTTGGCAGCGATTACAGCCTAGAGTCTTCCTGGTTATGACACTACATGCTTGGCACACCTGTATTTGGGGAGTTTCTCCCATTCTTCTCTGCAGATCCTCTCTAGCTCTGTCAGGTTGGATGGGGAGCGTCGCTGCACAGCTCTTTTCAGGTCTCTTCAGAGATGTTCGATCGGGTTCAAGTACGGGCTCTGGCTGGGCCACTCAAGGACATTAAGAAACTTGTCCCGAAGCCACTCCTGCGTTGTCTTGGCTGTGTGCTTAGGGTCATTGTCCTGTTAGGTGAGCCTTCGCCCCAGTCTGAGGTCCTGAGCGCTCTGGAGCAAGCTTTCATCAAGGATCTCTCTGTACTTTGCTCCGTTCATCTTTCCCTCGATCCTGACTAGTCTCCCAGTCCCTGCCACTGAAAAACATCCCCACAGCATGATGCTGCCACCACTATGCTTCACCTTAGCGATGGTGCCAGGTTTCCTCCAGACGTGACGCTTGGCATTCAGGCCAAAGAGTTCAATCTTGGTTTCATCAGACCAGAGAATCTTGTTTCTCATGGTCTGAGAGTCCTTTACGTGCCTTTTGGCAAAGTCCAAGCGGGATGTCGTGCCCTTTACTGAGGAGTGGTTTCAGTCTGGCCACTCTACCATAAAGGCCTGATTGGCGTAGTGCTGCAGAGACGGTTGTCCTTCTGGAAGGTTCTCCCATCTCCACAGAGGAACTAAGAACTAACACTACTACTGCTCATCAAACCTACAGACACTGATCTGTGGGTGTAACCCGGAATATAACTCAAACTGGAAAGAAATTGAATGAACAATTCTTAATATCCCGATCCAAACAGCAATAGCTCATAAAGAAGACTCCAAATCACTCATAGAAGTGGGAAACCCCTGGATTACAAACACAACATGGGGAACAAAAGCAAAAATCAAAACAACCTAGACAGCCAAACAGCTACCCTCTGATGGCCAACCTAGACAGCCAAACAGCTACCCTCTGATGGCCAACCTAGACAGCCAAACGGCTACCCTCTGATGGCCAACCTAGACAGCCAAACGGCTACCCTCTGATGGCCAACCTAGACAGCCAAACAGCTACCCTCTGATGGCCAACCTAGACAGCCAAACAGCTACCCTCTGATGGCCAACCTAGACAGCCAAACAGCTACCCTCTGATGGCCAACCTAGACAGCCAAACAGCTACCCTCTGATGGCCAACCTAGACAGCCAAACAGCTACCCTCTGATGGCCAGCCTAGACAGCCAAACAGCTACCCTCTGATGGCCAACCTAGACAGCCAAACAGCTACCCTCTGATGGCCAGCCTAGACAGCCAAACAGCTACCCTCTGATGGCCAGCCTAGACAGCCAAACAGCTACCCTCTGATGGCCAACCTAGACAGCCAAACAGCTACCCTCTGATGGCCAACCTAGACAGCCAAACAGCTACCCTCTGATGGCCAACCTAGACAGCCAAACAGCTACCCTCTGATGGCCAACCTAGACAGCCAAACAGCTACCCTCTGATGGCCAACCTAGACAGCCAAACAGCTACCCTCTGATGGCCAACCTAGACAGCCAAACAGCTACCCTCTGATGGCCAACCTAGACAGCCAAACAGCTACCCTCTGATGGCCAACCTAGACAGCCAAACAGCTATCCTCTGATGGCCAACCTAGACAGCCAAACAGCTACCCTCTGATGGCCAACCTAGACAGCCAAACAGCTACCCTCTGATGGCCAACCTAGACAGCCAAACAGCTACCCTCTGATGGCCAACCTAGACAGCCAAACAGCTACCCTCTGATGGCCAGCCTAGACAGCCAAACAGCTACCCTCTGATGGCCAACCTAGACAGCCAAACAGCTACCCTCTGATGGCCAGCCTAGACAGCCAAACAGCTACCCTCTGATGGCCAACCTAGACAGCCAAACAGCTACCCTCTGATGGCCAACCTAGACAGCCAAACAGCTACCCTCTGATGGCCAACCTAGACAGCCAAACAGCTACCCTCTGATGGCCAACCTAGACAGCCAAACAGCTACCCTCTGATGGCCAACCTAGACAGCCAAACAGCTATCCTCTGATGGCCAACCTAGACAGCCAAACAGCTACCCTCTGATGGCCAACCTAGACAGCCAAACAGCTATCCTCTGATGGCCAGCCTAGACAGCCAAACAGCTACCCTCTGATGGCCAACCTAGACAGCCAAACAGCTATCCTCTGATGGCCAACCTAGACAGCCAAACAGCTACCCTCTGATGGCCAACCTAGACAGCCAAACAGCTACCCTCTGATGGCCAACCTAGACAGCCAAACAGCTACCCTCTGATGGCCAACCTAGACAGCCAAACAGCTACCCTCTGATGGCCAGCCTAGACAGCCAAACAGCTACCCTCTGATGGCCAACCTAGACAGCCAAACAGCTACCCTCTGATGGCCAGCCTAGACAGCCAAACAGCTACCCTCTGATGGCCAACCTAGACAGCCAAACAGCTACCCTCTGATGGCCAACCTAGACAGCCAAACAGCTACCCTCTGATGGCCAACCTAGACAGCCAAACAGCTACCCTCTGATGGCCAACCTAGACAGCCAAACAGCTACCCTCTGATGGCCAACCTAGACAGCCAAACAGCTACCCTCTGATGGCCAACCTAGACAGCCAAACAGCTACCCTCTGATGGCCAACCTAGACAGCCAAACAGCTACCCTCTGATGGCCAACCTAGACAGCCAAACAGCTACCCTCTGATGGCCAACCTAGACAGCCAAACAGCTACCCTCTGATGGCCAACCTAGACAGCCAAACAGCTACCCTCTGATGGCCAACCTAGACAGCCAAACAGCTACCCTCTGATGGCCAACCTAGACAGCCAAACAGCTACCCTCTGATGGCCAACCTAGACAGCCAAACAGCTACCCTCTGATGGCCAACCTAGACAGCCAAACAGCTACCCTCTGATGGCCAACCTAGACAGCCAAACAGCTACCCTCTGATGGCCAACCTAGACAGCCAAACAGCTACCCTCTGATGGCCAACCTAGACAGCCAAACAGCTACCCTCTGATGGCCAACCTAGACAGCCAAACAGCTACCCTCTGATGGCCAACCTAGACAGCCAAACAGCTACCCTCTGATGGCCAACCTAGACAGCCAAACAGCTACCCTCTGATGGCCAGCCTAGACAGCCAAACAGCTACCCTCTGATGGCCAACCTAGACAGCCAAACGGCTACCCTCTGATGGCCAACCTAGACAGCCAAACAGCTACCCTCTGATGGCCAGCCTAGACAGCCAAACAGCTACCCTCTGATGGCCAACCTAGACAGCCAAACAGCTACCCTCTGATGGCCAACCTAGACAGCCAAACAGCTACCCTCTGATGGCCAACCTAGACAGCCAAACAGCTACCCTCTGATGGCCAACCTAGACAGCCAAACAGCTATCCTCTGATGGCCAGCCTAGACAGCCAAACGGCTACCCTCTGATGGCCAACCTAGACAGCCAAAAAGCTACCCTCTGATGGCCAACCTAGACAGCCAAACAGCTACCCTCTGATGGCCAACCTAGACAGCCAAACGGCTACCCTCTGATGGCCAACCTAGACAGCCAAACGGCTACCCTCTGATGGCCAACCTAGACAGCCAAACAGCTACCCTCTGATGGCCAACCTAGACAGCCAAACAGCTACCCTCTGATGGCCAACCTAGACAGCCAAACAGCTACCCTCTGATGGCCAACCTAGACAGCCAAACAGCTACCCTCTGATGGCCAACCTAGACAGCCAAACAGCTACCCTCTGATGGCCAACCTAGACAGCCAAACAGCTACCCTCTGATGGCCAACCTAGACAGCCAAACAGCTACCCTCTGATGGCCAACCTAGACAGCTAAACAGCTACCCTCTGATGGCCAGCCTAGACAGCCAAACAGCTACCCTCTGATGGCCAACCTAGACAGCCAAACAGCTACCCTCTGATGGCCAACCTAGACAGCCAAACAGCTACCCTCTGATGGCCAAACTAGACAGCTAAACAGCTACCCTCTGATGGCCAACCTAGACAGCCAAACAGCTACCCTCTGATGGCCAACCTAGACAGCCAAACAGCTACCCTCTGATGGCCAGCCTAGACAGCCAAACAGCTACCCTCTGATGGACAGCATTTGACACAAACTGGCCAAACAAGACCCATCCAGAAGAAGAAGCCTGAAGGAGGAGAGATTACTAGAAAACACATTTGTACTGTTTTATCTTTAGCCGACTATCTTCCAACTAGCTAACGTTAGCCATCCAACAATCGTCTGATATAGTTAGCTAGCTAGCTAGAGATTATATTAAGATATTTATTTCCAGCTGGTCTGAGAAATGGATAACCTACTGGAGAATTCTGGTCCAAGGGAAGATTTCACTGTACCACAAATTACATACAAACTAGACAACAGCGAGGCCTTCAGATACCTCCAACTACAACAACAACTTCAAATTACATACCAGCTAGACAACAGAGAGGCCTTCAGATACCTCCAACTACAACAACAACCTCAAATTACATACCAGCTAGACAACAGCGAGGCCTTCAGATACCTCCAACTACAACAACAACCTCAAATTACATACCAGCTAGACAACAGAGAGGCCTTCAGATACCTCCAACTACAACAACAACCTCAAATTACATACCAGCTAGACAACAGAGAGGCCTTCAGATACCTCCAACTACAACAACCACCTCAAATTACATACCAGCTAGACAACAGCGAGGCCTTCAGATACCTCCAACTACAACAACAACCTCAAATTACATACCAGCTAGACAACAGAGAGGCCTTCAGATACCTCCAACTACAACAACAACCTCAAATTACATACCAGCTAGACAACAGAGAGGCCTTCAGATACCTCCAACTACAACAACAACCTCAAATTACATACCAGCTAGACAACAGAGAGGCCTTCAGATACCTCCAACTAAACGCCAAAAGAAACGTCTCTTTTTCAGGACCCTGTCTTTCAAAGATAATTCGTAAAAATCCAAATAACTTCACAGATCTTCATTGTAAAGGGTTTAAACACTGTTTCCCATGCTTGTTCAATGAACCATAAATAATTAATGAACATGCACCTGTGGAACGGTCGTTAAGACACTAACAGCTTACAGAAGGTAGGCAATTAAGGTCACAGTTATGAAAACTTAGGACACTAAAGAGGCCTTTCTACTGACTCTGAAAAACACCAGAAGAAAGATGCCCAGGGTCCCTGCTCATCTGCGTGAACGTGCCTTAGGCATGCTGCAAGGAGGCATGAGGACTGCAGATGTGGCCAGGGTAATAAATTGCAATGTCCGTACTGTGAGACACCTAAGACAGTGCTACAGGGAGACAGGACGGACAACTGATCGTCCTCACAGTGGCAGACCACGTGTAACAACACCTGCACAGGATCGGTACATCCGAACATCACACCTGCGGGACAGGTACAGGATGGCAACAACAACTGCCCAAGTTACACCAGGAACGCACAATCCCTCCATCAGTGCTCAGACTGTTCGCAATAGGCTGAGAGAGGCTGGACGGAGGGCTTGTAGGCCTGTTGTAAGGCAGGTCCTCACCAGACATCACCGGCAACAACGTCGCCTATGGGCACAAACCCACCGTCGCTGGACCAGACAGGACTGGCAAAAAGTGCTCTTCACTGACGAGTCGTGGTTTTGTCGGATTCGCATTTATCGTCGAAGGAATGAGCGTTACACCGAGGCCTTGTACTCTGGAGCGGGATCGATTTGGAGGTGGAGGGTCCGTCATGGTCTGGGGCGGTGTGTCACAGCATCATCGGACTGAGCTTGTTGTCATTGCAGGCAATCTCAACGCTGTGCGTTACAGGGAAGACATCCTCCTCCCTCATGTGGTACCCTTCCTGCAGGCTCATTCTGACATGACCCTCCAGCATGACAGTGCCACCAGCCATACTGCTCATTCTGTGTGTGATTTCCTGCAAGACAGGAATGTCAGTGTTCTGCCATGGCCAGCGACGAGCCCGGATCTCAATCCCATTGAGCACGTCTGGGACCTGTTGGATCGGAGGGTGAGGGCTAGGGCCATTCCCCCCAGAAATGTCCAGGAATTTGCAGGTGCCTTGGTGGAAGAGTGGGGTAACATCTCACAGCAAGAACTGGCAAATCTGGTGCAGTCCATGAGGAGGAGATGCACTGCAGTACTTAATGCAGATGGTGGCCACACCAGATATTGACTGTTACTTTTGATTTTGACCCCCCTTTGTTCAGGGACACATTATTCAATTTCTGTTGGTCACATGTCTGTGGAACTTGTTCAGTTTATGTCTCAGTTGTTGAATCTTGTTATGTTCATACAAATATTTACACATGTTAAGTTTGCTGAAAATAAACGCAGTTGACAACTACAACCTCAAATTACATACCAGCTAGACAACGAGGCCTTCAGATACAGTGAGGGGAAAAAAGTATTTGATCCCCTGCTGATTTTGTACGTTTGCCCACTGACAAAGAAATTATCAGTCTATAATTTTAATGGTAGGTTTATTTGAACAGTGAGAGACAGAATAACAACAATAAAATCCAGAAAAATGCATGTCAAAAATGTTATAAATTGATTTGCATTTTAATGAGGGAAATAAGTATTTGACCCCCTCTCAATAAGAAAGATTTCTGGCTCCCAGGTGTCTTTTATACAGGTAACGAGCTGAGATTCGGAGCACACTCTTAAATGGAGTGCTCCTAATCTCAGTTTGTTACCTGTATAAAAGACACCTGTCCACAGAAGCAATCAATCTATCAGATTCCAAACTTTCCACCATAGCCAAGACCAAAGAGCTCTCCAAGGATGTCGGGGACAAGATTGTAGACCTACACAAGGCTGGAATGTGCTACAAGACCATCGCCAAGCAGCTTGGTGAGAAGGTGACAACAGTTGGTGTGATTATTCGCAAATGGAAGAAACACAAAAGAACTGTCAATCTCCCTCGGCCTGGGGCTCCATGCAAGATCTCAACTCGTGGAGTTGCAATGATCATGAGAACGGTGAGGAATCAGCCCAGAACTACACGGGAGGATCTTGTCAATGATCTCAAGGCAGCTGGGACCATAGTCACCAAGAAAACAATTGGTAACACACTACGCTGTGGAGGACTGAAATCCTGCAGTGCCCGCAAGGTCCCCCTGCTCAAGAAAGCACATATACAGGCCCGTCTGAAGTTTGCCAATGAACATCTGAATGATTCAGAGGAGAACTGGGTGAAAGTGTTGTGGTCAGATGAGACCAAAATCGAGCTCTTTGGCATCAACTCAACTCGCCGTGTTTGGAGGAGGAGGAATGCTGCCTATGACCCCAAGAACACCATCGACACCATAAAACATGGAGGTGGAAACATTATGCTTTGGGGGTGTTTTTCTGCTAAGGGGACAGGACAACTTCACCGCATCAAAGGGACGATGGATGGGGCCATGTACCATCAAATCTTGGGTGAGAACCTCCTTCCCTCAGCCAGGGCATTGAAAATGGGTCGTGGATGGGTATTCCAGCATGACAATGACCCAAAACACACGGCCAAGGCAACAAAGGAGTGGCTCAAGAAGAAGCACATTAAGGTCCTGGAGTGGCCTAGCCAGTCTCCAGACCTTAATCCCATAGAAAATCTGTGGAGGGAGCTGAAGGTTCAAGTTGCCAAACGTCAGCCTCGAAACCTTAATGACTTGGAGAAGATCTGCAAAGAGGAGAGGAACAAAATCCCTCCTGAGATGGGTGCAAACCTGGTGGCCAACTACAAGAAACGTCTGACCTCTGATTGCCAACAAGGGTTTTGCCACCAAGTACTAAGTCATGGTTTGCAGAGGGGTCAAATACTTATTTCCCTCATTTAAAATGCAAATCAATTTATATTTTTTTTTTTACGTGTTTTTCTGGATGTTTTGGTTGTTATTCTGTCTCTCACTGTTCAAATAGACTTACCAGTAAAATTATAGACTGATCATGTCTTTGTCAGTGGGCAAACGTACAAAATCAGCAGGGGATCAAATACTTTTTTCCCCTCACTGTACTTACAACAACAACCTCAAAAATAATCAACATTCTCATTGATTCCTACGAAGGGAAATCTACATCTAAATTAATCTCTAGAATCTACAATGGGACTAGCATCCTCCAGTGATGACAGTACCATTACACTGGATAATAAATATCATTATTACATTATCACAGAAGAGGACTGGATAATAAATAAAAAGCAGTACCCAAACTCAACATCCTGTCCACACCACCACAAACTCAACATCCTGTCCACACCACCACAAACTCAACATCCTGTCCACACCACCACAAACTCAACATCCTGTCCACACCACCACAAACTCAACATCCTGTCCACACCACCACAAACTCAACATCCTGTCCACACCACCACAAACTCAACATCCTGCCCACACCACCACAAACTCAACATCCTGCCCACACCACCACAAACTCAACATCCTGCCCAAATATTCCACAAAAAACACATGCTGGAGAAACTGTGGACAATCAGTCTGTGAATGGTTGGCTTCTATCTGGACATGCCACAAAATACAACCACCTTGGACAGTCATAATCTCGGAACTCCAAAATTGTTTTAAAGTGGACATCCTAAATAACATAATATATCCTGGAATTACTCCAGAAACACTCAACAACATGGACAAACTGCTGTATAATATTATTAGCCGCAAGACTGAAAACAATATCAAGACACTATCACCTCAAATACCTCCTGGACTGGACCAACAACATCCATCACCTCCAATAACTCCTGGACTGAACCACCAACATCCACATCCATCACCTCAAATACCTCCTGGACTGGACCAACAACATCCATCACCTCCAATAACTCCTGGACTGGACCAACAACATCCACATCCATCACCTCCAATAACTCCTGGACTGAACCACCAACATCCACATCCATCACCTCAAATACCTCCTGGACTGGACCAACAACATCCATCACCTCCAATAACTCCTGGACTGAACCACCAACATCCACATCCATCACCTCCAATACCTCCTGGACTGGACCAACAACATCCATCACCTCCAATAACTCCTGGACTGGACCAACAACATCCACATCCATCACCTCAAATACCTCCTGGACTGGACCAACAACATCCATCACCTCAAATACCTCCTGGACTGGACCAACAACATCCATCACCTCCAATACCTCCTGGACTGGACCAACAACATCCATCACCTCCAATACCTCCTGGACTGGACCAACAACATCCATCACCTCAAATACCTCCTGGACTGGACCAACAACATCCACATCCATCACCTCAAATACCTCCTGGACTGGACCAACAACACCAACATCCATCACCTCAAATACCTCCTGGACTGGACCAACAACATCCATCACCTCCAATAACTCCTGGACTGGACCAACAACACCAACATCCATCACCTCAAATACCTCCTGGACTGGACCAACAACACCAACATCCATCACCTCAAATACCTCCTGGACTGGACCAACAACATCCATCACCTCAAATACATCCTGGACTGGACCAACAACATCCATCATCTGCTGGACTGGACCAACATCATCAACAACATGATATGGAAAAAATAACAGTAACAATTTGCTTGAAACTGGACCCCTTTTGTAAATTCCTTGACAAAATGGACGTCGTATATTAACCAAAAAACAATGGAACCTGTCCAAGCAACAGACCACAGATTACAGAACAATGAAACACATAAAGGATGCACATGGGAAGAGGGAAAACGCACCAGGGGGAAGAAGATGGAGGACCTCCCATTATTAACCTAGTCAAATTAGATCTTCAAATAAATGTAATATTTGTATTTTATTAAATACTAAAGTAGTCACCTCCCCCTTCCAAAAAAGGGACATTTATATTATTTTATAGTAATGCTCAGAGAAAAATATTTAGTTTAAGAAGTTTAAAAATATATATTTAAAAGATTGGGGTTATTATTGTGTGCCCAATAGAAATGAATGGTAAATAATGTATTGTGTTGTTTAGGACTCTAAAAACTTCTACAGTAATGTGGATGCTACCATGATTACAGTTAAACCTCCTGTTAGCATGTCTGGGCGCTAGGATCTGTGGTCCTCTGTACCTCAATTCGTAGAGCATGGCGCTTGTAACGCCAGGGTAGTGGGTTCGATCCCCGGGACCGCCCATAAATGTATGCACACATGACTGTAAGTCGCTTTGGATAAAGGTGTCTGCTAAATGGCATATTATTATTATTATTATTATTATTATTATTATTATTATTATCTTTGTCCCTCTGTAACGTTCTCACTCATCATTATTCACTATTCATTCAGGATTATCAGTACTCATGGAAGCATCCACATCAAATTAAATACATTTACATTTTTAGTCATTTAGCAGACGCTCTTATCCAGAGCGACTTACAGTTAGTGAGTGCATACATTATTTTATTTTTATCATACTGGCCCCCCCCCATTCGTGAGAAATCAAACCCAACAACCCTGGCGTTGCAAGCGCCATGCTCTACCAACTGAGCTACATCCCTGCCGGCCATTCCCTCCCCCTACCGACGCTGGGCCAATTGTGCGCCGCCCCATTGGGTAAATGTGTATTTGTCACATGCTTTGTAAACAACAGGTGTAGACTAACAGTAACAGTGAAATGCTGACTTAAAGGCCCGTTCCAACAACGCAGAGAGAAAGAAAATAGAGAGATAATAGAAAAGTTAAACACGTTAAAAATAAATACACAACGAGTAAAGATAACTTGGCACACGAGGTACCAGAGTTGATGTGCCGGGGGTACGAGGTCATTTAGATATGGACATATAACCAGGAATAAAGGGACCGATGATAAACAGTAACAGCGGCGTATGTGATGAGTCAAAAAAGTTGGCGCAAAAAAGGGTCAATGCAGATGGTCCGGGTAGCCATTTGGTTAACTATTTTACTATTTAGCAGGTGAGGAGGTTTCATTCAGGGTCATATTCGTTAGTCCACACAGGGGCAAAAGGTTTTGCAACAGAAGACAAAAACCCTCCCTATTTCGGCCCGTTTGCTTCCGTTCCATTTCCATTGAATAATCTGTTTGTCTTTGACAGGAGAGAGGCCAGACACAGAGGAGCCAGAGATGTCCAAACCAGCAAGACCACACCACTGCTCCCACTGTGGAAAGAGTTTTAGCAAGTTAATGAACCTGAAAAGACATGAGAGAACACACATAGGAGATAAGCCTCATCACTGCTCCCATTGTGGAAAGAGTTTTACGCGATTAGAACACCAGAAAAAACATGAGAGAACACACACAGGAGAGAAACCTTTCCACTGCTCCCAGTGTGGAAAGAATTTTACCCGGTTAGGGAGCCTGAATGAACATAAGAGAATTCACACAGGAGAAAAACCTTTCCACTGTTCCCTGTGTGGAAAGAATTTTACTTGGTTAGCAAGCCTGAATGAACATAAGAAAATTCACACAGGAGAGAAACCTTTCCACTGCTCCCAGTGTGGAAAGAATTTTGCCCGGTTATGGAACCTGAAGGAGCATGAGAGAATACACACCGGAGAGAAGATTTACCAATGTTCTCAATGTGGAAAGAGTTTTACCTGGTTAGGTGACCTGAAAAGACATGAGAGGACACACATGAGAGATAAGCATCATCAATGATTCCATTGTGGAAAGAGTTTTACAGAGTTAGGTAGCCTGAAAAAACATAGGGGATCGCACACCAGGGAGAAGCCTTACCACCAATTCTACCCAGGTAAGACATCTGAAAAGACATGAGAGGACACACAGGAGATAAGCCTTAGCAATGCTCCCACTGTTGAAAGAGATTTACCCGGGTTGGGAGCTTGAAAATACATTAGAAAATACATTCTGGAGAGAAGCCTCATCAATGCTCTCATTGCGGGAAGAGATTTACCTGGGTAAGGTGACTGAAAGAACATGAAATAATCCACACCTGATAGAATGTTATCACTGCTCCCAGTGTGGAAGGATATTTACTAAATTAGGGAAAGACCACAAGGGAACACACAGACAAGAAGCCTTACCACTGCTCCCAGGGTGGCGAGAGATTTCAAATCACAATAACCTAAAGTTCACGAGGGCACACAGACTGCTCCAACATTTGCCTTCTATTTTTGTGTTTTTTTATGCCACATGAACTCAATTGTACAGAATGTATTAACACATACAGTTATATGTTTTTATATGTTTTTAACACATACAGTTATATGTGGTCCTCTGTAGCTCAGCTGGTAGAGTGCGGCGCTTGTAACGCCAAGGTAGTGGGTTCGATCCCCGGGACCACCCATACACAAAAAAAAATAAAAAATGTATGCATGCATGACTGTAACTCGCTTTGGATAAAAGCGTCTGCTAAATGGCATATTATTATATTATTATTATTTTAAAACATGAATTTAATACATAGTATGTTGGTTTAAATGTAGAACGTGTCAGTCTGAATGAAGACAGTCTCCAACTCTGGCTCTGTGTTTCATCTTCATGTGTCATTCCTCCAGCACTACAGATAATCAAATGATTTTGCATGTGATGCTTTTGTATCAATACCTGGGTGTTGTTCAGGGTCAAGACGTAGAGGTAGTGGAGGAGTATTAATACCTGGGTGTTGTTCAGGGTCAAGACATAGAGGTAGTGGAGGAGTATTAATACCTGGGTGTTGTTCAGGGTCAAGACATAGAGGTAGTGGAGGAGTATTAATACCTGGGTGTTGTTCAGGGTCAAGACTAGAGGTAGTGGAGGAGTATTAATACCTGGGTGTTGTACTTGACCACAAGCTACAGTTGGGGAAATGCACAGAGGACATCTATAAGAACATTTTTCTTACACATCTAACTTTTCTTACTGAAATTAATCGTATCATTCTGATCCAGATACCACAACATCAAGATCACAGAATCCAGATTTTCTGTGCCCTTGAACAGGACTCCACCTCGCCATCTACTGGACACGTTGTGGTACTACTTCTACACTGGAAACAGATGAGTTAACTACACTGAGTGTACAAAACAGGTTTTTTCCGTGAATAACTGCGTTACCTACTCCAGTCAACAGATGGCGATGTAAGTCTTTGAGGTGATTCTTCTTGCGTGACGTATAATCTAGTGGACGAGACGCTTCAACAATAACTCGGCCACTGATGCAGCCACCTCGGTAGCTTGCTAGTCAACATAAAACCGAGACATTGAAGCTCCTTTGTCCATTTTTTGTTTGTTTGTTTCTGTTTGCATATCTCCTAGTTAACTTAAGTTAAATTTACTAATTCGTTAAGATTGACGCTGAGCCTAGTACTACGCTAGTCGCTAATGCTAACTAGCTATCATCCCCGAACTAGGAGTGAAGTTTAGTCCGCTATTCCCGACCATGAGCTCACAAAGCTACTCCCCCCTTGCTAAAGAAGAGGAGGTCTGCTGGACGGAGAAAGAAGCTCTGGGGCTGAACATTATCGTGAAAGAAGACGAGGAATTGAAAGAAGAGAAAGATCCTTATGGAGTGGAAGAGGAAGAGGGGATAGAGGCTGTCACCGTGGAAGAGGAGGAGGTAGAAGCTTTCAGAATAAAAAAGGAGGAAGATGAGGCTGTCACATTGAAAGAAGAAGATGAGGATTTTATAGTGAAAGAAGAGAAAGAACCTTTTAGAGTGAAACAGGAAACAGGAGATCTGATTAACACTAGTGAGTACTATCTTAAAAACTGGGGCACAAACTCTGCAGTTCTTCAACTACGAGAGAACGGTGTTCATCTTGTGATTTGTGGACCAGAGATTGATTGTATGGCGTGCGCTGCCCAATTTTTTGCGATTTCAAATGGTCACACCCATATTAAGGGAGAATTGTGCTTTTTTACAAGCAAATCTATATTTTTGATGTAAATGGCGTGTTATAGAA
>NW_028167105.1:0-92500 GCF_964263955.1 Coregonus lavaretus | reverse complement strand
TAGGATAATGTTGAAGAGTTTGATTATAGCCAATTTGAATTTGTGGTCTGTATATTTGATCATTTCATTTAAAATACCATCAGCATCACAGGCCTTTTTGGGTTGGAGAGTGCAAAGTTTTTCCAATAATTCTTGTTCTGTAATTGGGGTATCCACAGGATTCTGATAGTCTTTGACTGCTGATTCAAGGATTTGTAATTTTTCTTGTATATCTTGTTGTTCTGGGCTCTTTGTTATATTGCTGTAGAGGTTTGCAAAGTGATTTCTCCACATATCCCCATTTTGGATAGCCAATTCCTCATTATGAGGTTTGTTTAATTTATTCAAATTCTCCCAGAAGTGGTTTGATTCTATGGATTCCTCAATTACATCCAGTTGATTTCTAATGTGCTGTTCTTTTTTTGTTCTTAGGGTGTGTTTGTATTGCTTCAGTGTTTCCCCATATTGAAGGTGTATATTTTTGTTGTCTGGGTCTCTGTGTTTTTGATTATATATATTTCTCAATTACATTCTTAGAGTTTTGAAATCATTATCAAACCATTTTTCATTATCTATTATTTTTGGTTTGCTCTTATGTTTCTTAAGATTGGGCAATAATTTGTCAAATATAAAGTTTATGTTCCAAACAGCCAAATTTATACCTTCATTGGTGTAGGAGAATGTTAAGGCTAAAAAGTTGTCCAGGAGAGATTGTATTTTTTGGCTACTAATTGCTTTTTGGTAGATTTCTGTACTGTTTGCACTCCATCTATAGGTCTGTTTAGTACCATGTAATTTATTGGGCCGTGATGCTTCATGGTTGGGTTCTGCTCTTTTCAGGTACACTGTGATTTTACTGTGGTCAGAGAGAGGTGTTAGTGGGCTGACTGTGAAGGCTCTGAGAGACTCTGGGTTGAGGTCGGTGATGAAGTAGTCTACAGTACTGCTGCCAAGGGATGAGCTGTAGGTGTACCTACCAAAAGAGTCCCCTCTTAGCCTACCATTGACTATGTACAGACCCAGTGTTCGACAGAGCTTCAGGAGCTGTACTAGTTTTTCACTTTGTCATAGTTGTTTCTAGGGGGCTATGTGGGGAGGGAAAGGTTGTTGCTCCCCGGTAGGTGTTTGTCCCCATGACTGTTAATAGTGTCTAGTTCTTCTGCTGTTCTAGCATTCAGGTCTCCACAGACCAGTACATTGCCTTGGGCCTGAAAGTGACTAATCTCCCCCTCTAGAATGGAGAAACTCTCTTCATTGAAGTAGGGTGACTCTGAGGGGGGAATGTATGTGGCACAGAGGAAGACGTTTTTATCTGTTAAGATAGCCTACTTGTTGATTTTTAGCCAGATAAAGAATCCTCTCTCTCTCTCTCTCTCTCTCTCTCTCTCTCTCTCTCTCTCTCTCTCTCTCTCTCTCTCTGTGTCTCTCTGTGTCTCTCTCTGTGTCTCTCGCTCTCGCTCTCTCGCTCTCTCTCTCTCTCTGTCTCTCTCGCTCGCTCTCTGTCTCTCTCTGTCTCTGTCTCTCACTCTCTGTCTCTCTGTGTCTGTCTGTCTCTCTCTCTCGTCTCTCTGTCTCTCTCTCGCTCTCTGTCTCTCTCGCTCTCTCTCTCTCGCTGTCTGTCTCTCTCTCGTCTCTCTGTCTGTCTCTCTGTCTGTCTCTCTCTCTCTCTCTCTCTGTGTCTCTCTGTGTCTCTCTGTGTCTCTCTGTGTCTCTCTGTGTCTCTCTCTGTGTCTCTCGCTCTCGCTCTCTGTCTCTCTCTGTCTCTGTCTCTCACTCTCTGTCTCTCTGTGTCTGTCTGTCTCTCTCTCTCGTCTCTCTGTCTCTCTCTCGCTCTCTGTCTCTCTCGCTCTCTCTCTCTCGCTGTCTGTCTCTCTGTGTCTCTCTGTGTCTCTCTGTGTCTCTCTGTGTCTCTCTGTGTCTCTCTCTGTGTCTCTCGCTCTCGCTCTCTCTCTCTCTCTGTCTCTCTCGCTCGCTCTCTGTCTCTCTCTGTCTCTGTCTCTCACTCTCTGTCTCTCTGTGTCTGTCTGTCTCTCTCTCTCGTCTCTCTGTCTCTCTCTCGCTCTCTGTCTCTCTCGCTCTCTCTCTCTCGCTGTCTGTCTCTCTCTCGTCTCTCTGTCTGTCTCTCTGTCTCTCTGTCTGTCTCTGTCTGTCTCTCGCTCTGTCTCTGTCTGTCTGTCTGTCTGTCTGTCTGTCTGTCTGTCTGTCTGTCTGTCTGTCTGTCTGTCTGTCTGTCTGTCTGTCTGTCTGTCTGTCTGTCTCTCTCTCTCTGTCTCTCTCTCTATATCCCTCTCTTTCTGTCTCTCTCTCTGTCTGTCTCTCGCTCTGTCTGTCTCTCGCTCCGTCTCTGTCTGTCTGTCTCTCTCTGTCTCTCGCTGTCTCGCTCTCTCTGTCTGTCTCTCTGTCTGTCTGTCTCTCTGTCTGTCTCTGTCTGTCTCTCTGTCTCTCTCTCTCTCTGTCTCTCTGTCTCTCTCGGTCACTCTCTCTGTCTCTCTTGAGCACACTGCCATGCAATTTCCATAGACAAACATTGGCAGTAGAATGGCCCGTACTGAAGAGCTCAGTGACTTTCAACGTGGCACTGTCATAGGATGCCACCTTTTGAACAAGACAGTTCGTCAAATTTCTGTGCTGCTAGAGTTGCCCCGGTCAACTGTAAATGCTGTTATTGTGAAGTGGAAACGTCTAGGCACAACAACGGCTCAGCCGCGAAGTGGTAGGTCACACAAGCTCACAGAACAGGACCGCCGAGTGCTGAAGCGCGTAGCATGTAAAAATCGTCTGTCCTCGGTTGCAACACTCACTACCGAGTTCCAAACTGCCTCTGGAAGCAACGTCAGCACAAGAACTGTTCGTCGGGAGCTTCATGAAATGGGTTTCCATGGCCGAGCAGCCGCACACAAGACTAAGATCACCATGCGCAATGCCAAGCGGTGATGCAGCCAGTCAAAATGCTCTCGATGGTGCAGCTGTAGAACGTTATGAGGATCTGAGTGCCCATGCCAAATCCTGAGTGGGAATAGGCATTGTCGTGCATCTTCACAGCTGTGTCGGTGTGTGTGGGGACCATGATAGATCCTTAGTGATGTGGACACCGAGGAACTTGAAGCTCTCGACCCGCTCCACTACTGCCCCCGTCGATGTGAAATGAGGGGAGTGCTCGGCCCTCTGGTTCCTGTAGTGCTCGGCCCTCTGGTTCCTGTAGTGCTCGGCCCTCTGGTTCCTGTAGTGCTCGGCCCTCTGGTTCCTGTAGTGCTCGGCCCTCTGGTTCCTGTAGTGCTCGGCCCTCTGGTTCCTGTAGTGCTCGGCCCTCTGGTTCCTGTAGTGCTCGGCCCTCTGGTTCCTGTAGTGCTCGATCAGCTCCTTTGTCTTCCTGATGTTGAAGGAGAGGTTGTTGTAAAAGTGTTTAGAAAACAGATTCAATTTCTTATTTACAATTAAAAGTGAGACTCTAAAATGACAATACATTATTAATCATTCATTTCTATTGGAAATAATCTGAAACACAACCAAAACAAAGCGGAAAAAGCGGAAACGTATACAACAAGTTTGTAGAGTGACAAGCCTAATGTAATCGTTACGTGGAATATGGGACCGTGTGCTAAACATATACTAAACTTTAGACAACAGGGTTGCCAATCATTTGGACCCCTATCTTTTTGAGAAAAAACACATTACTTGTTAAACAAAATCTCTTTCTCTGAACAATTGTATTATTATAAAATAAAATACTTTTCTTTGACAATAAATATTGCTAATTATTAGTGTTATTTATTTATTTTTACTCATCTTTATCGAGGATCATTTTGGAGGTGACTATGTCTAAAATAAGCAAAATCAAAAAGGTTACTTTTGAGATATTCATATTTTTTATGTTTTAATATAATATATAATAATAATAATAATATATAATAATAATAATAATAATATAATATGCCATTTAGCAGACGCTTTTATCCAAAGCGACTTACAGTCGTGCGTGCATACATTTTTTTGGTGTATGGGTGGTCCCGGGGATCGAACCCACTACCCTGGCGTTACAAGCGCCGTGCTCTACCAATTGAGCTACAGAGGACCTATGTGTCAACCTTGGAAAAAGCCTCTCCTTGCGACCTGGACCACAATAATAAAAGTATGTGCAGAATGTGCAGACAACCAAAGATGTAAAGAGACAGACAATCTGAGATACCAAAAATATTTTCCGGTGGTGGAATCGCCCTTTTATCGTGTGGAGGTTTCATTCAAGGTCATATTCATTAGTCCACACCGTAGCAAAAGGTTTTGCAACAGAAGACAAAACCCCTCCCCATTTCGTCTCTCCCCCTATCGGCCCGTTTGCTTCCGTTTTATTTCTATTGAATACTACACTGATCTCTCTGTTTAACTAAATACTCTGTCTTTGGCAGGAGAGAAACCAGACTCAGAGGAACCAGAGCCAGAGACGTCCAAACCTGCAAGACCACACCACTGCTCCCACTGTGGAAAGAGTTTTACCCGGTTAGACAGCCTGAAACGACATGAAAAAACACACACAGGAGAGAAGCCTCATCACTGCTCCCACTGTGGAAAGCGATTTAGCCAGTTAGTGAACCTGAAAGAACATGAGAGATTGCACACAGGGGAGAAGCCTTACCATTGCTCCCTATGTGAACAGAGTTTTAAACGGTTAGGGCACCTGAAAAGACATGAGAGAACACACATAGGAGATAAGCCTCATCACTGCTCCCATTGTGGAAAGAGTTTTACCCGATTAGAACACCAGCAAGAACATGAGAGGACACACACAGGAGATACATACTTTCAATGCTCCCAGTGTGGAAAGAATTTTACCCGATTAGAACACCAGAAAGAACATGAGAGAACACACACAGGAGAGAAACCTTTCCACTGCTTCCAGTGTGGAAAGAATTTTACCCGGTTAGGAAGCCTGAATGAACATAAGAGAATTCACACAGGAGAGAAACCTTTCCACTGCTCCCTGTGTGGAAAGAATTTTACCCGGTTATGGAACCTGAAAACGCATAACAGAATGCACACAGGGGAAAAGGCTTACGACTGCTCCCAGTGTGGAAAGAGTTTTAGGTGGTTATGGAACCTAAAGGAGCATGAAAGAATACACACCGGAGAGAAGATTTACCAATGTTCTCAATGTGGAAAGAGTTTTACCTGGTTAGGTGACCTGAAAAGACATGAGAGGACACACACGAGAGATAAGCCTCATCAATGCTTCTATTGTGGAAAGAGTTTTACCGAGTTAAGTAGCCTGAAAAAACATAGGGGACTGCACACCGGGGAGAAGCCTTACCACTGCTCCCAATGTGAAAATACTTTTAGCCAGGTAAGACATCTGAAAAGACATGAGAGGACACACACAGGAGAGAAGCCTTTCCACTGCTCCCTGTGTGAAAAGAGTTTTTCAGAGTTAGGTAATCTGAAAAGACATGAGAGGGCACACACAGGAGATAAGCCTTAGCAATGCTCCCACTGTTGAAAGAGATTTACCTGGGTTGGGAGCATGAAAATACATTAGAAAATACATTCTGGAGAGAAGCCTCATCAATGCTCTCAATGCGGAAAGAGATTTACCTGGTTAAGGCGACTGAAAGAACATGAAAGAATCCACACCTGATAGAATGTTATCAATGCTCCCAGTGTGGAAGGATATTTACCTGGTTAAGGTGACTGAAAGAACATGAAAGAATCCACACCTGATAGAATGTTACCACTGCTCCCAGGGTGGAGAGAGATTTCAAATCACAATAACCTAAAGTTCACGAGGGCACACAGACTGCTCCCACATTTGTCTTCTATTTTTGTAAAAAAAAATGTCATGCCACATCAACTCAATTCTACAGAATGTAATAAAACATACAGTTATATGTTTTTATTTTAAAACATGAATTTAATACATAGTATGTTGGTTTAAATGTAGAACGTGTCAGTCTGAACGAAGACAGTCTCAAACTCTGGCTCTGTGTGTTTCATCTTCATGTGTCATTCCTCCAGCACTACAGATAATCAAATGATTTTGCATGTGATGCTTTTTCTCTATTGCTTACATCTGTATCTTACAGAGTGTGGCTTTAAGGGAATAGTCTGTTCACATCTAGTTGTGAAAAAATAAGTGGAGGAGTATTAATACCTGGGTGTTGTTCAGGGTCAAGACATAGAGGTAGTGGAGGAGTATTAATACCTGGGTGATGTTCAGGGTCAACACATAGAGGTAGTGGAGGAGTATTAATACCTGGGTGATGTTCAGGGTCAACACATAGAGGTAGTGGAGGAGTATTAATACCTGGGTGTTGTTCAGGGTCAAGACATAGAGGTAGTGGAGGAGTATTAATACCTGGGTGTTGTTCAGGGTCAAGACATAGAGGTAGTGGAGGAGTATTAATACCTGGGTGTTGTTCAGGGTCAAGACGTAGAGGTAGTGTTAATAAACTCAGAAAAAAAAGGAACTTCCCTTTTTCAGGACCCTGTCTTTCAAAGATAATTCATTGTAAAGGGTTTAAACATGTTTCCCATGCTTGTTCAACGAACCATAGACAAATTATGAACATGCACCTGTGGAACGGTCGTTAAGACACACAGATTACAGACGGTAGGCAATTAAGGTCACATTTATGAAAACTTAGGACACTAAAGAGGCCTTTCTACTGACTCTGAAAAACACCAAAAGAAAGATGCCCAGGGTCCCTGCTCATCTGCCTTAGGCATGCTGCAAGGAGGCATGAGGACTGCAGATGTGGCCAGGGCAATAAATTGCAATGTCCGTATTGTGAGACGCCTAAGACAGCGCTACAGGGAGACAGGACGGACAGCTGATCGTCCTCGCAGTGGCAGACCACGTGTAATAACACCTGCACAGGATCGGTACAGCCGAACATCACACCTGCGGGACAGGTACAGGATGGCAACAACAACTGCCCAAGTTACACCAGGAACGCACAATCCCTCCATCAGTGCTTAGACTGTTCACAATAGGCTGAGAGAGGCTGGACTGAGGGCTTGTAGGCCTGTTGTAAGGCAGGTCCTCACCAGACATCACTGGCAACAACATCGCCTATGGGCACAAATCCACCATCGTTGGACCAGACAGGACTGGCAAAAAGTGCTCTTCACTGACGAGTCGTGGTTTTGTCTCACCAGGGGTGATCGTCAGATTCACGTATATCGTCGAAGGAATGAGCGTTACACCGAGGCCTGTACTCTGGAGCGGGATCGATTTGGAGGTGGAGGGTCCGTCATGGTCTGGGGCGGTGTGTCACAGCATCATCGGACTGAGCTTGTTGTCATTGCAGGCAATCTCAACGCTGTGCGTTACAGGGACGACATCGTCCTCCCTCATGTGGTACCCTTCCTGCAGGCTCATCCTGACATGACCCTCCAGCATGACAATGCCATACTGCTCGTTCAAACTCTGGCTCTGTGGGTGTATTTCATCTTCATGTGGCCCAGAAGTTAATTGACAGCATGCCAGGGCGGATTGCAGAGGTCTTGAAAAAGAAGGGTCAACACTGCAAATATTGACTCTTTGCATAAACTTAATGTAATTGTCAATAAAAGCCTTTGACACTTATGGAATGCTTGTAATTATACCTCAGTATACCATAGTAACATCTGACAAAAATATCTAAAAACACTGAAGCAGCAAACTTTGTGAAGACCAATACTTGTGTCATTCTCAAAACCTTTGACCACGACTGTATATACAGCTGTTCTGAAAGGCTCCAGAGTCTGCAACACCACTAAGCAAGGGGCACCACCAAGCAAACGGCATCATGGCAACCAAGGAGCTCTCCAAACAGGTCAGGGACAAAGTTATGGAGAAGTACAGATCAGGGTTGGGTTATAAAAAAATATCTGAAACTTTGAACATCTCACGGAGCACCATTAAATCCATTATTTAAAAATGGAAAGAATATGGCACCACAACAAACCTGCCAAGAGAGGGCCGCCCACCAAAACTCACAGACCAGGCAAGGAGGGCATTAATCAGAGAGGCAACAAAGAGACCAAAGATAACCCTGAAGGAGCTGCAAAGCTCCACAGCGGAGATTGGAGTATCTGTCCATAGGACCACTTTAAGCCGTACACTCCACAGAGCTGGGCTTTACGGAAGAGTGGCAGAAAAAAGCCATTGCTTAAAGTGGTGTTCGGTGTTCGCCAAAAGGCATGTGGGAGACTCCCCAAACATATGGAAGAAGGTACTCTGGTCTAAAATTGAGCTTTTTGGCCATCAAGGAAAACGCTATGTCTGGCGCAAACACAACACCTCTCATCACCCCAAGAACACCATCCCCACAGTAAAGCATGCTGGTGGCAGCATCATGCTGTGGGGATGTTTTTCATCAGCAGGGACTGGGAAACTGGTCAGAATTGAAGGAATGATGGATGGCACTAAATACAGGGAAATTCTTGAGGGAAACCTGTTTCAATCTTCCAGAGATTTGAGACTGGGACGGGGTGAATAGTTATGCATGCTCAAGTTTTCTGTTTTTTTGTCTTATTTCTTGTTTGTTTCACAAAAAAGTATATTTTGGATCTTCAAAGTGGTAGGCATGTTGTGTAAATCAAATGACACAAACCCCCCAAAAATCAATTTTAATTCCAGGTTGTAAGGCAACAAAATAGGAAGAATGCCAAAGGGGGGGTGAATACTTACGCAAGCCACTGTACATACCTGACCACATACCTATACTGGAGTCAATTTAACACAATGAACCTTTGGTTTTCAGATGTAATAACGTTTTCTAAACAACCTCAATTTATTTACATATACATTTATTGGTATCTCTCGACTGGACCCATCTGGCCGGCCGGACCTACCTGTCTTGCAGTGGGATCAAGATAATCCATATTTTTGGCATCACAACTATCCTAATCACTATATTTGAGTTTTGAAAAATGTGAGATTGGATGACCAAATCCTTATCCGGAGGATCAAAATCTCATTTTTCAGTTTTGAAAAACCCAATTTTAACATTTAATCCTATCCGTTAGAGGATTACTTTTTAAAATCTGGGCCAGGGCATCACAGGAACAGAACCAAACAATCCTTTATCCCAGTGGCAATAAGGCTGCTGAATGACAATCACTAGTAGGTCCAGCAGGCCTGTCTACACTGGACAATGTGGTTGACAATGTACTGATATGTATAATGTATACAGTTTAATCATTATGAATCACCCATGATTGCACTTTTTCTATTCTCAAATGCATTGTTTGCAGTTGTCTTGATGTCCTTTGTATTCTTGATGTGTTTTATGTACACAGGTCCGCATACAACATTTCACAGTGGGCATAATAAAGTCATTATCTTGTCTTGTGTAGAGGAACGTCTTGGCTGTAAGAGAAAATGTATTTGTTCGTAAAAATAAATACGTGTTGACATTTTTTTCCTGCGTTACCCACTCCAGTCAACAGATGGCGATATAAGTATTTCAGGTGATTCCTCTTGCGTGACGTATAATGTAGTGGACGGGACGCTTCTTCAACAACAACTCGGCTACTGATGCAGCCATCTCGGTAGCTTGCTAGTCAACATAAAAGCGAAACTTTGAAGCTCCTTTGTCCATTTTTGTGTATATTAATCTGTGTTTTTAACACAATTCTGCATATCTCCTAGTTAACTTAAGTTAAATTGACTAATTCGTTAAGATTGATGCTGAGCCTAGTACTGGGCTAGTCGCTAATGCTAACTAGCTATCATCCCCGAACTAGGAGTGACGTTTAGTCCGCTATTCCCGACCATGAGCTCACAAAGCTACTTCCCCCTTGCTAAAGAAGAGGAGGTCTGCTGGACGGAGAAAGAAGCTCTGGGGCTGAACATTGTCGTAAAAGAAGACGAGGAAGAGAAAGAGCCTTTAGGAGTGAAAGAGGAAGAGGGGATAGAGGCTGTCACATTGGAAGAGGAGGTAGAAGCTTTCAGAATCAAAGAGGAGGATGTTACAGTAAAAGACGAGAAAGAGCCTTTAGGAGTGAAACACGAAGCGGGGATAGAGGCTGTCACAGTGGAAGAGGAGGAGATCGAACCTTTAAGAATAAAAAAGGAGGAAGAGGAGGCTGTCACATTGAAAGAAGAAGATGAGGATTTTATAGTGAAAGAAGAGAAAGAACCTTTTAGAGTGAAAGAGGAAGAGGAGACTGGAGATCTGATTAACACCAGTGAGTACTATCATAAAAACAGGGGCACAAACTCTGCAGTTGTTGAACTAATGTGTGATTTTTTAGAGGCATTCTACTGACGTTTTACACTTTAATATGTTGTTCAGGGGTGCGTTCAGTACTGGAGAACGGTGTTCAACGTTTAATTAAACGGTGTGATTGGTGGCCCAGAGATTGTATGGTGTGTGCTTTCAAATGGTCACACCCAAATTAAAGCATAATTTGTCCTTTTTCCAACCAAATCTATATTTTTGATAAATGGCATGTTGTAGAAGGGTCCAGACACTTGTTTTTGCGATTTCACTTGTTTTTTGAGAAACTTACCCCAACCATCGATTAGGGGATGGACACGGTTATTTGAATATTCCTTTCATTAAATAACATTACATTCTCTGTGACATTGCTACATACAAGGATACCGTTCGCCTACACACTTTTCACGCCTGTAACTTGTTATTGTCAGTCAATCAAAGCAGCTTTACGGTAAAAGGCTCCATGTGTAGCAAGTTAAGTGGGATATTTCTAATCAATACAAAATGGATTTACAGTTACGGAATTAAAGTTGGCTAAATGAGAAGGAGTAGGCTACAATTATCAACCAACAAGTAGGCTGATGTTTAATCTGAATGGAGTTTAGACAATAACAGGTAATGCAGCAAAATAGCCTAAATTAGCCTTGCTGGCTAGTGTAGCTAGCAAGCTTCTTTACACCGATTTTGATTCTCTCTCTCTCTCTCTCACACCAGCTCCTCACCCATCCTTCTGTGCTGAAACAACAAGCGAGTGTTCCCCATTGAAGTAAAACATAAATAATTTCTTCTTTAAAACACATGTATTTCCACTATCCTGATATCCCCAAAAATCAGAATATTATTTAAATAGTGAAATCATTTCAAATTCCCATCCCTACCATCAATTAATTTCCTCATCCTTGTTGTGCAGTATGGGGGCTCTGAAAAAACATCCCTACCATCAATTCATTTCCTCATCCTTGTTGTGCAGTATGGGGGCTCTGAAAAAACATCTCTACCATCAATTCATTTCCTCATCCTTGTTATGCAGTAGTTATGGGGGCTCTGAAAAAACATAAACAAAGGCTCCAAAAAACACCCAAATACGTATTTTTACAAACTGAAACGCTCTCAGTATGATGGGATGCAGGTCTTTAGATGTTGTACACATGAACTTTATCCTCAACGTTATATTCCATGTTGTTGTGACTCGAGCAATACCTCTCCGTCCATCCTACAGGTAAAATAAAGGAAACACTTGAGGCGATGAGGGATACAAAGTAAACTATTTATACAAAAGTATGTGGACACCCCTTCAAAGTAGTGGATTCTGCTATTTCAGCCTCACCCGTTGCTGACAGGTGTGTAAAACCGAGCACACTGCCATGCAATTTCCATAGACAAAACATTGGCAGTAGAATGGCCCGTGCTGAAGAGCTCAGTGACTTTCAACGTGGCACTGTCGTAGGATGCCACCTTTCGAAAACATGTCGGTTCGTCACATTTCTGTCCTGCTAGAGTTTCCCCGGTCAACTGTAAGTGCTGTTATTGTGAAGTGGAAACGTCTAGGAGCAACAACGGCTCAGCCGCGGAGTGGTAGGTCACACAACCTCACAGAACAGGGCCGCCGAGTGCTGGAGCACGTAGCGCGTATAAAAATCGACTGTCCTCGGCTGCAACACTCACTACCGAGTTCCAAACTGCCTCTGGAAGCAACGTCAGCACAAGAACTGTTCGTCGGGAGCTTCATGAAATGGGTTTCCATGGCCGAGCAGCCGCACGCAAGCCTAAGATCACCATGTGCAATGCAAAGCATCGGCTGGAGTTTGGCAGGTGCCAGGAGAACGCTACCTGCCCGAATGCATGTTGCCAACTGTACATTTTCGTGCAGGAGGAATAATGGTCTGGGGCTGATTTTCATGGTTCGGGCTAGGCCCCTTAGTTCCAGTGAAGGTAAATCTTAACGTTACAGCATACAATGACATTCTTGACGATTCTGTGCTTCCAACTTTGTGGCAACAGTTTGGGGAAGGCCCTTTCCTGTATTCAGCATGACAATGCCCCTGTGCACAAAACGAGGTCCATACAGAAATGGTTTGTTGAAATCAGTGTGGAAGAACTTGACTGGCCTGCACAGAGCCCTGACCTCAACCCCATTGAACACCTTTGGGATGAATTGGAACTCTGACTGCGAGCCAGTCCTAATCGCCCAACATCAGTGCCCAACCTCACGAATGTTCTTGTGGCTGAATGGAAGCAAGTCCCCCGCAGCAATTTTCCTACATCTAGTGGAAAGCCTTCCCAGAAGAATGGAGGCTGTTATAGCAGTAAAGGGGGGGGGACCAACTCCATATTAATGGCCATGATTTTGAAATGAGATGTTGGATGAGCAGGTGTCCACATTCTGTTGGTAAGAAACAGCTGCATGGAAGCATTATACATCCTCTCTTGTGGACGTGTAACAATTCAAAACATTTCAAGTGAAATAGAGAGAAGTGGAGTTATTAGAGTTTAATTGAAGACACGTATTTATTTTTTTACAATGATGACATTCTATCTAATCTTTTGATATATTGTTTAGCTTTACTCAGAAGTCCTAGAGACTGACATTATTTGAGTTTGGTTAACGGACTTTCTGAGTTTGGCGTCGATCAGATGTATGGTTCATGAGAAGATATGGCGGAAGTCATAGGTTCATGAGGCAAAGTTGTTATTTATACCAAGGTTCTAGGTTGTACGTCAAACGGGGTGGCGGCTGAACCTTCTACATTGAATGATTCTTACAGTGCCACCTATGGGCATTGAGATATTGCTACAAGTGTGAAAGAATAATAAATAATATTTAGTTGTAGTTTTCTGTTGGTCATGTAGTGGAGCTACTTCCTTTTTGTTCTGTTTCTGCTGAATGGTGGGACTCAAAAGATACCTCAGTTGGTGGGTCACGAAGCAAAAAAGTGTATTTAAGCATTAACTAACACACTCTGTGTAACAGGCATACACTTTGGCTGGATCAGAGTACCCCAAAAGAAGGTTCCTTCGTGTGTAGGTTTGATGGCGCCGGAGAAGATGGCTGCCGTTTTACAGCCCTCTAACCGATTGTACTATTGTGTGTGTTTTTTCGCGTTATTTGTAATTTATTCTGTACATAATGTTTCTGCTAGTGTCTCTTATGACCAAAAAGAGCTTCTGGATATCAGGACAGCGATTACTCACCTCGTATTGGACGAAGATTTTTTCTTCAACGAGTCGGACGCGAAGGATATTCTACATACACCCGACAAGGCCCAAATCCCTGTCATTCGCATGAGAAAGAGATGGAGATATCGTGGACGTAGGTCAGGATGCCTTGTAAGGATCCGACGGCGAGCGAGTAAACTGCCTCTTCCATCAATCCTATTAGCCAATGTTCAATCATTTGAGAACAAATTGGATGACCTAAGACTAAGGTTATCCTACCAACGGGACATTAAAAACTGTAATGTTTCACTGAGTCGTGGCTGAACGTCGACATGGATAACATACAGCTAGCGGGCTATACGCTACATCGCCAGGATAGAACGGCTGACTCCGGTAAGACGAGGGGTGCCGGTCTGTGTATATTTGTAAACAACAGCTGGTGCATAAAATCTAATACTAAGGAAGTCTCGAGGTTTTGCTCGCCTGAGGTAGAGTATCTTATGATAAGCTGTAGACCACACTATTTACCAAGAGAGTTTTCATCTATATTTTTTGTGGCTGTCTATCTACCCCCACAAACCGATGCTGGCACTAAGATTGCACTCAATGAGCTGTATAAGGCCATAAGCAGACAGGAAAACGCTCATCCAGAGGCAGTGCTCCTAGTGGCCGGGGACTTTAATGCAGGGAAACTTAAATCCGTTCTGCCTAATTTCTATCAGCATGTTAAATGTGCAACCAGAGGGAAAAAAACTCTAGACAACCTTTACTCCACACACAGAGACGCATACAAAGCTCTCCCTCACCCTCCATTTGGCAAATCTGACCATAACTCTATCCTCCTGATTCCTGCTTATAAGCAAAAACTAAAGCAGGAAGCACCAGTGACTCGGTTAATAAAAAAGTGGTCAGATGACGCAGATGCTAAGCTACAGGACTGTTTTGCTAGCACAGACTGGAATATGTTCTGGGATTCTTCAGATAGCATTGAGGAGAACACCACATCAGTCACCGGCTTCATCAATAAGTGCATCGATGACGTCGTCCCCACAGTGACCGTACTTACGTACCCCAACCAGAAGCCATGGATTACAGGCAACATCCGCACTGAGCTAAAGGGTAGAGCTGCCGCTTTCAAGGAGCGGGACTCTAACCCGGAAGCTTATAAGAAATCCCGCTATGCCCTCCGACGAACCATCAAACAGGCAAAGAGTCAATACAGGACTAAGATTGAATCGTACTACACCGGCTCTGACGCTCGTCGGATGTGGCAGGGGTTGAAAACTATTACAGACTACAAAGGGAAGCACAGCCGCGAACTGCCCAGTGAAACAAGCCTACCAGACGAGCTAAATCACTTCTGTGCTCGCTTCGATGCAAGCAACACTGAAGCATGCATGAGAGCATCAGCTGTTCCGGATGACTATGTGATCACACTCTCCGTAGCCGATGTGAGTAAGACTTTTAAGCAGGTCAACATTCACAAGGCCGCAGGGCCAGACGGGTTACCAGGACGTGTACTCCGAGCATGTGCTGACTAACTGGCAAGTGTCTTCACTGACATTTTCAACATGTCCCTGACTGAGTCTGTAATACCAACATGTTTCAAGCAGACCACCATAGTCCCTGTGCCCAAGGACTCTAAGATAACCTGCCTAAATGACAACCGACCTGTAGCACTCACGTCTGTAGCCATGAAGTGCTTTGAAAGGCTGGTCATGGCTCACATCAACACCATTATCCCAGAAACCCTAGACCCACTCCAATTTGCATACCGTCCCAACAGATCCACAGATGATGCCATCTTTATTGCACTCCACACTGCCCTTTCCCACCTGGACAAGAGGAACACCTACGTGAGAATGCTATTCATTGACTACAGCTCAGCGTTCAACACCATAGTGCCCTCAAAGCTCATCACTAAGCTAAGGATCCTGGGACTAAACACCTCCCTCTGCAACTGGATCCTGGACTTCCTGACGGGCCGCCCCCAGGTGGTAAGGGTAGGTAACAACACATCTGCCATGCTGATCCTCAACACGGGGGCCCCTCAGGGGTGCGTGCTCAGTCCCCTCCTGTACTCCCTGTTCACCCATGACTGCATGGCCAGGCACGACTCCAACACCATCATTAAGTTTGCCGACGACACAACAGTGGTAGGACTGATCACCGACAACGATGAGACAGCCTATAGGGAGGAGGTCAGAGACCTGGCCGTGTGGTGCCAGGATAACAACCTCTCCCTCAACGTGATCAAGACAAAAGAGATGATTGTGGACTACAGGAAAAGAAAGAGGACTGAGCACGCCCCCATTCTCATCGACGGGTCTGTAGTGGAACAGGTTGAGAGCTTCAAGTTCCTTGGTGTCCACATCACCAACGAACTATCATGGTCCAAACACACCAAGACAGTCGTGAAGAGGGCACGACAAAACCTATTCCCCCTCAGGAGACTGAAAAGATTTTGCATGGGTCCTCAGATCCTCAAAACGTTCTACAGCTGCACCATCGAGAGCATCCTGACTGGTTGCATCACCGCCTGATATGGCTGCTAAATGACGGAATCGTCTAGAATGTAATTGTATGCTGTAGCGTTTATATTTGCTTTCACCGGAACTAAGGGGCCTAGCCCGAACCATGAAAAACAGCCCCAGGCCATTATTCCTCCTCCACCAAACTTTACAGTTGGCACTATGCATTCGGGCAGGTAGCGTTCTCCTGGCACCTGCCAAACCCAGATTCGTCCGTCGGACTGCCAGATGGTGAAGCGTGATTCATCACTCCATAGAGCGAGTTTCCATTGCTCCAGAGTCCAATGGCGGCAAGCTTTACACCACTCCAGCATTGCGCATGGTGATCTTAGGCTTGTGTGCGGCTGCTAGGCCATGGAAACCCATTTCATGAAGCTCCTGGCGAACTGTTCTTGTGCTGACGTTGCTTCCAGAGACAGTTTAGAGCCTTCCTCTGACACCGCCTGGTATAGAGGTCCTGGATGGCAGGAAGCTTGGCCCCAGTGATGTACTGGGCTGTACGCACTACCCTCTGTAGTGCCTTGTGGTCGGAGGCCGAGCAGTTGCCATATCATTGACTCTATACCGGTACCCCCCTGTATTTAGCCTCCCTACTGCTATTTTATTTTACTGCCTCTCTTTAGCTATTTGCTTTTATTTTTTTATTTTTCTTAATTAACACTTTATTTTACATTTTTCTTTAAAAAACTGCATTGTTGGTTAAGGGCTTGTAAGTAAGCATTTCACTGTAATGTCTACACCTGTTGTATTCGGCGCATGTGGCAAATAACATTTGATTTGATTTGATTATAATCTTAATCTACTGGTAAAGTTGCAAGACAGGTAAAGTTACAAGGTAAGGAAAAATGCTGCATCTTTTTGACTATTTGGATTCAGTCGCTCACTCACCGTAAAGCCCATGAATCCCACAAGTTCGCTGGTGAGCTCGCATGCAAAATTGACATATATGACTCCTAAAATCCCCCAGGTGGGTCATTCCATCAAACCTCATATATTCTGACTCCTAAAACCCCCCAGGTGGACCATTCCATCAAACCTCATATATTCTGACTCCTAAAATCCCCCAGGTGGGCCATTCCATCAAACCTCATATATTCTGACTCCTAAAATCCCCCAGGTGGGCCATTCCATCAAACCTCATTGTACATATTTGTTAATATGATCCTCTTGACTTACCAAAGAAGATTGAGGTCAGAGAAGAGTTGATATGTTTTTCAATCAAATTAAACTTGATTTTCCAAAATAAATTTTTGTAGGTGAAAATGGATGTAGGTGCTCCCACTTGCCTCGGAATTGATGCACCTGTCAATATATGTTTAGATAAAGAAATGATTGTTTATATGTTTAGATATAGATTGGGGTCTGAAATTATTGACACTTGATAAAGATGAGCAAAAAAGACTGTAAAATAAATAACACAAATACTGAGATATATTTGTCTGCTAAGAAAATTGGGATATTATATTATTTTATACTAATATATTTGCTCAGAGAAAGATTTTGTTTAAAAAGTAATATCATTTTTTATCAAAAAAGATAGATTAATTATAAATGATTGAAACCCATGTTTTCAGTACCTTTCAATACCTCACCTTACGAGGAAAACAGCGGGGGGGGGGGGGGGTAGGGTTTCCCGCTGTTCTGACAGAAGGGTAAGCTTGTTCCACCATTAGGGTGCCAGGACAGAGAAGAGCTTTGACTGGGCTGAGCGGGAGCTGCCCTCCTGTAGGGTTGGGAGGGCCAAGAGACCAGAGGTGGCAGAACAGGGTGCTTGGGTTGGGTTGTTAAGAACGCTATTCTGATGATAATCCCCTATTGGAATTTGGCCTCCAGGAACCCTCTCTAAGGCCAGAGGTCACCATAAAGCAGGTCTTAGTGATTGGTCAATCGGCCATGGGTGTCCAGAAGTGATTCAAACGTATAGTCTATTCAACCCCCAAGGCAGCCTTGATTTAATGTTTTGACCCAGGGCAGGGAAGGATGAAACAATGAACAGTGAAGGCCAGAGTATTTAGGTCTGCCCTCTCCTCAGGAGGGTGGCACATTGTTACAAACCTCGCAGAAGAGTCATTTCAGTCTCTCTGCGGTCTCCCTGTTCACTCGGGCCTCCCGAGTGGCGCAGCTGTCTAAGGCACTGCATCTCCGTCACTACAGACCCCCTGGTTCGATTCCAGGCTGTATCACAATCCGGCCGTGATTGGGAGTCCCGTAGGGCGGCGCACAATTGGCCCAGCGTCGTCCGGGTTTGGCCGGTGTAGGCCGTCATTGTAAATAAGAATTTGTTCTTAACTGACTTGCCTAGTTAAATATAAAGGTAAAATAAAAATAAACTCTTAAATATAGAAGTTGTTCAGCTGATCTCTGGCATCCAGCATAGCCTGAAGGAAGGGAGGGGAAGTTCCCCTTGCTGCTCCAGAACCAAGCACCAGGGTCTTGAAGATGATGCATTTTTATTGAGGGATCTAGATTAAACCTTGTAGAAAGACAGTTTTATCATGTAGAGGTTTCATTCCGGTCTCACTGTTTAACCAAATACTCTGTTTGTCTTTAGCAGGAGAGAGACCAGACTCTCACCCTGACAGCGGGAAGAGTCCAGACCCAGCGACGACCAGACCAGCAAGATCACACCACTGTTCCCACTGTGGAAAGAGTTTTGGACACTCAGGGTATCTGAAAGTGCATAAAAGAACACACACTGGAGAGAAGGTATATCAATGCTCCCAGTGTGAAAATAAATGTTTCTTATCAGGGGACCTGAAATCACATGAGAAAACACCCTCTGTAGAGAGACCTTTCCAATGCTCTCAGTGTGGAAAGAGATTTATTCAGTCATCGCATCTGAAAGAGCATGAGAGAATACACACAGGAGAACAACCATTCCAATGCTCCCTGTGTGGAAAGAGTTTTACAAATTTAGGGAACTTGAAAACGCATGAGATGACACACACAGGAGAGAAGCCTTTCCACTGCTCCCAGTGTGGAAAAAGTTTTACCCAGTTAGGGAACTTGAAAACGCATGAGATGACACACACAGGAGTGAAGCCTTATCACTGCTCCCAGTGTGGAAAGGATTTTAGACACTCAGGGCATCTAAAAGTACATGAAAGAACACACACTGGAGAGAAGCCATATCATTGCTCCCAGTGTGGAAAGGGTTTTGGACACTCAGGGCATCTAAAAGTGCATGAAAGAACACACACTGGAGAGAAGCCATATCAATGCTCCCAGTGTGGAAAGAGATTTATCAAGTCATTGCACCTGAAAGAGCATAAGAGAAAACACACAGGAGAGAAGCCTTTCCAATGCGCTCAGTGTGGAAAGGGTTTTACCCAGATAGGGCAGCTGAAAGATCATGAAAGAACACATACCGGGGAGAAGCCTCATCACTGTTCCCAGTGTGGAAAGGGTTTTAGGTACTCAGGGCATCTAAAAGTGCATGAAAGAACACACACCGGGGAGAAGCCATATCAATGCTCCCAGTGTGGAAAGGATTTTAGACACTCAGGGCATCTGAAAGATCATGAGAAAATACACACGGGAGAACAACCATTCCAATGCTCCCTGTGTGGAAAGAGTTTTACCCATTTAGGGAACCTGAAAATGCATGAGATGACACACACAGGAGAGAAGCCTTTTCACTGCTCCCAGTGTGTAAAAAGTTTTACCCAGTTAGGGAACTTAAAAACGCATGAGATGACACACACAGGAGAGAAGCCTTTCCACTGCTCCCAGTGTGGAAAAGGTTTTAGAACCTCTGGGAACCTGAAAACGCATGAGATGTCACACACAGGAGAGAAGCCTTTCCAATGCTCCCAATGTGGAAAGAGTTTTACCCAGTTAGCGAGCCTGAAAAGGCATGAAGGAATACACTCAGGATAGAAGACTTTCCAATGTTCTCAGTGTGGAAAGACATTTTCCTGGTCAGAAGACCTGATATCACATGAGAAAAGAGAGAGCCTGTTGTGGTGGCAGAATTGGGGGTGAGGCTGTTGTAACTTCTCAAGGTTTATGCTCTGTTTTGTGATGAACTCCGATGCCTGTTGTCTGTCTGCACCCCTAACACAAGGCCATTGTTGTCTGGAACTATCACCTTCCTCAATATGAGGGACATGCAACTGTCTGCACTTTTGAGTTCTTCCCTGACTGATCAGCGAGATCAGATCTCCCTTACTATTATTATACCTTAAAGCCTCTGCCTTGATCTTTGGGATCGAGTTCTCCACAACACTGTATTTCTGACTTATATGTTTTTACCAAGAGTTTTTTTTGGTTAATGCCACATGAAATCAAATTGTATTAAAAAGCTTACTCAAACAAAAAGGCCTACTTTGTTTGCCGGCCCTTTACTTCTCAAGACAAAAAAAAAAATTGGAACATATTTAAATTTATTTTATTTTGATTAATTTAGTCATTGTGTTTCATTTAGTTAATTTGTGTAAAAGTCATCGAGCTAAACGTGTACGAAAATGTGATGACGTTGTTCTGATAACAGTTGTTGACATGAAAAACATTCACTACCTCATGAATGCTCCCATCAGTATTATTCCGTCAGAGAAAACACAGGTGTTGATTGTAAAAAATATTTGATTGGTATATTAGCCGCTGTGTTTTAAACACACTTTTGTCATATCTACTAGTTAACCCATTTAATTTCAGAGGTTGGTTAGTCGGGGTGGATGGATGGGCGTTTTAACTTGACAACTTTAGCATTTTAGCTACTTTGCAACTACTTAGCATGTTAGCTAACCCTATTCCTTTAACCGAACTCCTAACCTTAACCACTAGCTTAGTTAAAGTTAGCCACCTAGCTAACATTAGCATTAGCCACCTAGCTAACGTTAGTCACAACAAATTGGAATTGGTATTGCAAATTCATAACATATTGTAAAAATTGCAATTCGACATATCATATGAAATGGATGATGGACATCCACAAATTAATACATACCATACTAAATGTAACAAATCATACTAACTCCAGGGTTGGATGGCATACCAATCGAGGTATACCAAACCTTTTTTGATATACTAAGAGGACCGTTATTAGCATGTTTTAACCACTCCTATGTAAATGGTAGATTATCTGACACTCAAGAAGAGGGTCTGATCTCATTATTACTGAAACAGGATACAAGTGGAAAATATAAAGATCCAGTCCATTTACAAAATTGGAGGCCCCTTACACTTCAGTGTTGTGATGCAAAAATCCTAGCAAAATGTATAGCGCATAGAATTAAAAAGGTATTGTCGGATATTATTCATTCTAATCAGACAGGTTTTTTACATGGAAGATACATTGGAGATAATATAAGGCAAGTATTGGAAACAATAGAACACTATGGAAAATATGGGAAACCAGGCCTGCTATTCATAGCAGACTTCGAAAAGGCATTTGATAAAGTTCGACTGGAATTTATATATAAATGCCTGGAGCATTTCAATTTTGGAGAATCTCTTATAAAATGGGTCAAAATCATGTATAGTAACCCTAGGTGTAAAATAGTAAATAATGGCTATTTCTCAGAAAGTTTTAAACTATCAAGAGGAGTGAAACAAGGTTGTCCACTATCGGCATATCTATTTATTGTGGCCATCGAGATGTTAGCTATTAAAATCAGATCCAATAATAATATCAGGGGATTAGAAATACAGGGCTTAAAAACAAAGGTGTCATTGTACGCAGATGATTCATGTTTTACATTTACATTTACATTTTAGTCATTTAGCAGACGCTCTTATCCAGAGCGACTTACAGGAGCAATTAGGGTTAAGTGCCTTGCTCAAGGGCACATTAACGTCATTTAGCAGACGCTCTTAGCCAGAGCGACTCGCAAATTGGTGCGTTCACCCTATAGCCAGTGGGATAACCACTTTACAATTTGGGGGGGGGGGGGGGGGGGGTTAGAAGGAACACTTTATCCTATCCAAGGTATTCCTTAAAGAGGTGGGGTTTCAAATGTCTCCGGAAGGTGGTGAGTGACTCCGCTGTCCTGGCGTCGTGAGGGAGCTTGTTCCACCATTGGGGTGCCAGAGCAGCGAACAGTTTTGACTGGGCTGAGCGGGAGCTATGCTTCCGCAGAGGAAGGGGAGCCAGCAGGCCAGAGGTGGATGAACGCAATGCCCTCGTTTGGGTGTAGGGACTGATCAGAGCCTGAAGGTACAGAGGTGCCGTTCCCCTCACTGCTCCATAGGCAAGCACCATGGTCTTGTAGCGGATGCGAGCTTCAACTGGAAGCCAGTGGAGTGTGCGGAGGAGGGGGGTGACGTGAGAGAACTTGGGAAGGTTGAACACCAGACGGGCTGCGGCATTCTGGATGAGTTGTAGGGGTTTAATGGCACAGGCAGGGAGGCCAGCCAACAGCGAGTTGCAGTAGTCCAGACGGGAGATGACAAGTGCCTGGATTAGGACCTGTGCCGCTTCCTGTGTAAGGCAGGGTCGTACTCTCCGAATGTTGTAGAGCATGAACCTGCAGGAGCGGGTCACCGCCTTGATGTTGGCGGAGAACGACAGGGTGTTGTCCAGGGTCACGCCTAGGCTCTTCGCACTCTGGGAGGAGGACACAGCGGAGTTGTCAACCGTGATGGCGAGATCATGGAACGGGCAGTCCTTCCCCGGGAGGAAGAGCAGCTCCGTCTTGCCAGGGTTCAGCTTGAGGTGGTGATCCGTCATCCATACTGATATGTCTGCCAGACATGCAGAGATGCGATTCGCCACCTGGTTATCAGAAGGGGGAAAGGAGAAGATTAGTTGTGTATCGTCAGCGTAGCAATGATAGGAAAGGCCATGTGAGGATATGACAGAGCCAAGTGACTTGGTGTATAGGGAGAAAAGGAGAGGGCCTAGAACTGAGCCCTGGGGGACACCAGTGGTGAGAGCACGTGGTGCGGAGACAGCTTCTCGCCACGCCACTTGGTAGGAGCGACCGGTCAGGTAGGACGCAATCCAGGAGTGAGCCGCGCCGGAGATGCCCAGCTCGGAGAGGGTGGAGAGGAGGATCTGATGGTTCACAGTATCAAAGGCAGCAGACAGGTCTAGAAGGACAAGAGCAGAGGAGAGAGAGTTAGCTTTAGCAGTGCGGAGAGTCTCAGTGACACAGAGAAGAGCAGTCTCAGTTGAATGACCAGTCCTGAAACCTGATTGGTTTGGATCAAGAAGGTCATTCTGAGAGAGATAGCAAGAGAGTTGGCTAAAGACGGCACGCTCAATAGTTTTGGAAAGAAAAGAAAGAAGGGATACTGGTCTGTAGTTGTTGACATCAGTGGGGTCGAGTGTTGGTTTTTTGAGAAGGGGAGCAACTCTCGCTCTCTTGAAGACGGAAGGGACATGGCCAGCGGTCAAGGATGAGTTGATCAGCGAGGTGAGGTAGGGGAGAAGGTCACCGGAGATGGTCTGGAGAAGGGAGGAGGGGATGGGGTCAAGCGGGCAGGTTGTTGGGCGGCCTGCAGTCACAAGTCGCAGGATTTTATCTGGAGAGAGAGGGGAGAAAGAAGTCAAAGCATAGGGTAGGGCAGTGTGAGCAGGACCAGCAGTGTCATTAGACTTAACAAACGAGGATCGGATGTCGTCAACCTTCTTTTCAAAGTGGTTGACGAAGTCATCTACAGAGAGAGAGGAGGGAGGGGGGGGGGGGGGGGGAGGATTCAGGAGGGAGGAAAATGTGGCAAAGAGCTTCCTAGGGTTAGAGGCAGATGCTTGGAATTTAGAGTGGTAGAAGGTGGCCTTAGCAGCAGAAACAGATGAAGAAAATGTAGAGAGGAGGGAGTGAAAAGATGCCAGGTCGGCAGGGAGTTTAGTTTTCTTCCATTTCCGCTCCGCTGCCCGGAGCTCTGTTCTGTGAGCTCGCAATGAGTCATCAAGCCACGGAGCTGGAGGGGAGGACCGAGCCGGCCGGGAGGATAGGGGACACAGAGAGTCAAAGGATGCAGAAAGGGAGGAAAGGAGGGTTGAGGAGGCAGAATCAGGAGATTGGAGGGAGAAGGATTGAGCAGAGGGAAGAGATGATAGGATGGAAGAGGAGAGAGTAGTGGGAGAGAGAGAGCGAAGGTTGCGGCGGCGCATTACCATCTGTGTAGGGGCAGAGTGAGTAGTGTGGGAGGAGAGCGAGAGAGAAAAGGAAACAAAGTAGTGGTCAGAGACATGGAGGGGAGTTGCAGTGAGATTAGTAGAGGAGCAGCATCTAGTGAAGATGAGGTCAAGCGTATTGCCTGCCTTGTGAGTAGGGGGGGACGGTGAGAGGGTGAGGTCAAAAGAGGAGAGGAGTGGAAAGAAGGAGGCAGAGAGAAATGAGTCAAATGTGGACATAGGGAGGTTGAAATCCCCCAAAACTGTGAGGGGTGAGCCATCCTCAGGGAAGGAACTTATCAAGGCGTCAAGCTCATTGATGAACTCTCCAAGGGAACCTGGAGGGCGATAGATGACAAGGATATTAAGCTTAAATGGGCTAGTGACTGTGACAGCATGGAATTCAAATGAGGAGATAGACAGATGGGTTAGGGGAAAAATTGAGAATGTCCACTTGGGAGAGATGAGGATTCCTGTACCACCACCCCTCTGACCAGATGCTCTCGGGGTATGCGAGAACACATGGTCAGACGAGGAGAGAGCAGTAGGAGTAGCAGTGTTTTCAGTGGTGATCCATGTTTCCGTCAGCGCCAGGAAGTCGAGGGACTGGAGGTTGGCATAGGCTGGGATGAAGTCAGCTTTGTTGGCAGCAGAACGGCAGTTCCAGAGGCTGCCTGCGACCTGGAACTCCACGTGGGTGGTGCGTGCAGGGACCACCAGGTTAGAGAGGCAGCAGCCACGCGGTGTGGTGCGTTTGTGTAGCCTGTGCAGAGAGGAGAGAACAGGGATAGGCAGAGACATAGTTGACAGGCTGTAGCAAATGGCTACAAAAATGCAGAGGAGATCGGAATGAAATGAGCTAAGCATCTGGGAGCGGAGAGAGCAGGGCCTCCCTCACCAAAAACGTCTACCTCAGAAACTAAAATTGTTTCACTGAATCCACAACTAGAATCCCTCCACAGCCTCATAGAGGATCTAGATACATTTTCTAACCTCTCTGGATTAAAACCAAATTATGACAAATGTACTATATTACGTATTGGATCACTAAAAAATACAATTTTTACATTACCATGTAGTTTACCAATAAAATGGTCTGATGGTGATGTGGATATACTCGGAATACATATCCCAAAGGAAATAAATGATCTCACTTCAATAAATTTTAATAGAAAGTTAGCAAAAATAGATAAGATCTTACTACCATGGAAAGGAAAATACCTGTCAATTTGTGGAAAAATCACCCTGATTAACTCTTTAGTATTATCCTAGTTTACCTATTTGCTTATGGTCTTGCCTACGCCTAGTAAACAGTTTTTTAAATTATATGAGAAAAAAATATTCAATTTTATTTGGAACGGCAAGCCAGACAAAATTAAAAGAGCATATTTATATAATGAATATGAATTCGGAGGACAGAAATTATTAAATATTAAAGCATTAGACCTATCACTAAAATCTTCAGTCATCCAAAAGTTATACTTAAATCCGAACTGGTTCTCAAGCAAATTAGTAAGATTGTCTCACCCACTGTTCAAGAAAGGCCTTTTTCCCTTTATTCAGATTACAACCTCTCACTTTCAGTTATTTGAAAAGGAAATAATCTCCCAAATGTCACTATTTCTAAAACAAGCCATAGAAAGTTGGTTGCAATTTCAATTTAATCCTCCAGAAACGACAGAACAAATAATGCAACAAATATTGTGGTTAAATTCAAATATACTAATTGACAAAAAACCTTTATTTTTAGACAGAATGTTTAAAAAAGGTATAATCTTCGTAAATGATATCATCGGTAGGACTGGTGGAGTTATGTCGCACATGCAGCTAACAAAAACATATGGAAATGTCTGCTCTACCCAAAATTACAACCAAATAATTGCAGCCTTACCGCAAAAGTGGAAGAGGAAAGTTGAAGGGGGAGAAAGTAAGGAACTTGTCTGTCGGCCTTGCATTAAAGAACATAATTGGTTAAGGAAAACTGTGATAAATAAAAAAGTATATCAGTTTCACTTAAGGACCAAAGGATTGACAGCCGTCCCATATAGATTGCAAAATAGTTGGGAAGAGATCTTTGACGTACCGATCCCATGGCATAGTGTTTATGAACTGACACGCAAAACGACACCGGATTCAAAAATTAGAATCTTTCAATTTAAATTATTATATAAAATTCTTGCTACCAATAGAATGTTATTTATATGGGGGATACAATCTTCCCAGCTCTGCAGATTTTGCTGTGAAGAGATAGAATCATTAGATCATTTGTTTTGGTTCTGTCCATTTGTAGCTTGTTTTTGGACACGGGTCCAGGAATGGCTAAAGGATTGCAATATTTACCTGGAACTAACCTTGCAGATAGCATTACTGGGTGATCTGAAAAGTCATAGTCAATCAATCAATAATATAATAATACTTTTAGCAAAAATGTTTATTTTTAATTCACAATCTGTAGAAGCAATGAGAATAGAAAGGTTCAGAACTTTTGTAAAACATCACAGTATGGTTGAAATATATATGGCAAATAGAAATCCTATATGGATGGTGTTAAGAGATAGATGGGAGGTATTGAATAGAGTTGAAGGATGGGACTAATAACAAATAACAACAAATAATAACAAAGATAGCTAATAATGTAAGCATACTGTGTCCATAATAAGTATATAGGTTGTAGGTTGGGAGCTTTTGGGAAAGAGCACAGTTAGAAAGATATGGCATTTAGAAGCAAACCGGATGGACATCATGAAAATGATCGGAGAGGTTTAGAGTAGAAGAAGTTCAGGAGCAAAAAAATAAATATATATATATATATGGATATAGAATTATTGTAAAATTAACTCTGTCCATAAGGTGTAGATAGTAATTATAGACCGGAAGTAGAGGCCTGGGCGTTGTTGTTCACTAATTTACTCCAAGTAGGGAAAGGATGGTGGGGTTGAAAAGTAATAAAGGGGAATATATATATATAAAAAATAAAAATAAACATGGGGGATTGGAAGTGATGCAGACAATTACATTGATAGAAGATACAATCTATCTGCAATATTAAGCTGATCCACCCCCCCCCCCCAAAAAAAAAAAAAAAAAAAAAAAGAAATCATACTAAACAGAGTGTCTTGGATTTACAGTTGAAGTTGGAAGTTTACATACACCTTAGCCAAAATACATTTAAACTCAGTTTTTCACAATTCCTGACATTTAATCCTAGTAAAAATTCCCTGTCTTAGGTCAGTTACGATCACCACTTTATTTTAAGAATGTGAAATGTCAGAATAATAGTAGAGAGAATTATTACTTTCATCACATTCCCAGTGGGTCAGAAGTTTACATACACTCAATTAGTTTTTGGTAGCATTGCCTTTAAATTGTTTAACTTGGGTCAAACGTTTCAGGTAGCCTTCCACAAGCTTCCCACAATAAGTTGGGTGAATTTTGGCCCATTCCTCCAGACATAGCTGGTGTAACTGAGTCAGGTTTGTAGGCCTCCTTGCTCGCACACGCTTTTTCAGTTCTGCCCACACATTTTCTATAGAATTGAGGTCAGGGCTTTGTGATGGCCACTCCAATACCTTGACTTTGTTGTCCTTAAACCATTTTGCCACAACTTTGGAAGTATGATTGGGGTCATTGTCCATTTGGAAGACCCATTTGCGACCAAGCTTTAACTCCCTGACTGCTGTCTTGAGATGTTGCTTCAATATATCCACATACTTTTCCTTCCTCATGATGCCATCTATTTTGTGAAGTGCACCAGTCCCTCCTGCAGCAAAGCACCCCCACAGCATGATGCTGCCACCCCCGTGCTTCACGGTTGGGATGGTGTTCTTTGGCTTGCAAGACCCCCTTTTTCCTCCAAACATAACTATGGTTATTATGGCCAAACAGTTCTGTTTTTGTTTCATCAGACCAGAGGACATTTCTCCAAAAAGTACGATCTTTGTCCCCATGTGCAGTTGCAAACCGTAGTCTGGCTTTTTTATGGAGGTTTTGGAGCAGTGGCTTATTCCTTGCTGAGCAGCCTTTCAGGTTATGTCGATATAGGACTCATTTTACTTTGGATATAGATACTTTTGTACCTGTTTCCTCCAGCATCTTCACAAGGTCCTTTGCTGTTGTTCTGGGATTGATTTGCACTTTTCGCACCAAAGTATGTTCATCTCTAGGAGACAGAACGCGTCTCCTTCCTGAGTGGTATGACGGCTGCGTGGTCCCATGGTGTTTATACTTGCGTACTATTGTTTGTACAGATGAACGTGGTACCTTCAAGCATTTGGAAATTGCTCCCAAGGATGAACCAGACTTGTGGAGGTCTACAATTTTTTTTCTGAGGTCTTGGCTGATTTCTTTTGATTTTCCCATGATGTCAAGCAAAGAGGCACTGAGTTTGAAGGTAGGCCTTGAAATACATCCACAGGTACACCTCCAATTGACTCAAAGTATGTCAAATAGCCTATCAGAAGCTTCTAAAGCCATGACATCATTTTCTGGAATTTTCCAAGCTGTTTAAAGGCACAGTCAACTTAGTATATGTAAACTTCTGACCCACTGGAATTGTGATACAGTGAATTATAAGTCAAATAATCTGTCTGTAAACAATTGTTGGAAAAATTACTTGTGTCATGCACAAAGTAGATGTCCTAACCGACTTGCCAAAACTATAGTTTGTTAACAAGACATTTGTGGAGTGGTTGAAAAACAAGTTTTAATGACTCCAACCTAAGTGTATGTAAACTTCCGACTTCAACTGTACATATACACACACACACACACACACACACACACACACACACACACACACATAAAGTGTGTCTCAAATGGCTCCCTGTTCCCTATATAGTGCACTACTTTTGACCAGAGCTCTATGGGGATAGGATGCCGTTTGGGATACCAGTACATACAGGTAGAGTACACCAACAGAACTCATACAGTGGTAAATATACACAGTATAACATAGACATCTCTCTTCATACCTCAACGAGTTTTAATGACTCCCACCTGTAAGTGTCTGTAAACTTCCGACTTCTCTTTTCATCTGACCTGTCTTCGGGTCTAATTCCTCGCTCCTCTCTAATCCACGGCTGTCCTGCCTTATCAGTGACTGAAACCAGACTGCTGCCCTTCGCCTCTCTCCTTAGGCATAGTCCTGGAACAGAGCCAGGGGTTGAACAGAGTTCAGACTAAACCTGGTTAATCACAGCATGACGGGGGCATTTTGGACTGGGTGGTACAGAGGGAGGAGGCTTGTGTATGTTTGAGAAAATTGATTATGGACCTGCCATGTTTTAAGTATCCATTGATAGGTTTGGGAATCAATTAGGGGGTCAGAACGGAGCCAGGAAATGGCTCTGTTATTTTTGCATGACAGGGCTTGGTCCCACCACTATTGTTTCCAGACACGGAACTGGAAGGGAGGGAAGTCAGATACCGCCATTAAGGAAGTGGGCGGAGCGGTCAAGAGGTGAAAACTGGAGACAGTGGTGGAAGAACCAAAGAGGGAGGGATTAATTCTACAAAAAACTCTGAAAGTACTTTGTGTTTGACTGAGGACAAAGACAATTTTCTACAACATTAATAATTAGATTGTTCTCTGCAATATTCTAACCTTAACGGTCTTCTGTAGCTCAATTGGTAGAGCATGGTTTGATCCCCGGGACCACCCATACATAAAAATGTATGCACGCATGACTGTAAGTCGCTTTGGATAAAAGCGTCTGCTAAATGGCATATGATTATTATTATTATTAATATGCTTGTCCTTAACAGTGTTGATTTAAATAAGAGCGTTTGTTTGCTGTGACCGTTACTAGTTTAGGCCACGCCCCCTCCTGGTTGTATCTCTTCCATATTTCAGGAGCAGGAGATTGGGGAGTTCAGAGGGACATGCAGGAGATTGGGGAGTTCAGAGGGACATGCAGGAGATTGGGGAGTTCAGAGGGACATGCAGGAGATTGGGGAGTTCAGAGGGACATGCAGGAGATTGGGGAGTTCAGAGGGACATGCAGGAGATTGGGGATTTCAGAGGGACATGCAGGAGATTGGGGAGTTCAGAGGGACATGCAGGAGATTGGGGAGTTCAGAGGGACATGCAGGAGATTGGGGAGTTCAGAGGGACATGCAGGAGATTGGGGAGTTCAGAGGGACATGCAGGAGATTGGGGAGTTCAGAGGGACATGCAGGAGATTGGGGAGGTCAGAGGGACATGCAGGAGATTGGGGAGTTCAGAGGGACATGCAGGAGATTGGGGAGTTCAGAAGAACATGCTTGGCTGCTGCTATTCCAGTCTGTACCACTGGGGGGGGGGGGGGAGCTTCCTCTTCAAAGTGAAGTCATCATGGCATGGATGCTGCTATTCCAGACTGTACCACTGGGGGGGCTTCCTCTTCAAAGTGAAGTCATTATGGCATGGATCCAACAGGCCATCGGCAAACTGCAACCCTTGTGGCAACAGGAACAAACCACCAGGTTTGTAGATGCTGAGTGTGAAGCCCCCTTCTGACATTCCCTCAAGCACTGAAGACAGTTAGGACTCTAGGACACCATCGGCAGAGTTGGTTATTGACCACGTTTTCCCTCACATTGCACTCTCGAAAACGATTGACAATTCTCTCCAAGGGTCATCCAGACCTGCCTAAAGACCCAAGAACCCTGCTGGGAAAAGAACAGACCTCTGGAGGTATATATATCACCACTCTGGAATTGAGCATGGAATACTGGCCCAGAATTCCCAGACTTGCAGACATTTAAGTCAATTTCTATCCAAATCAACATTGATGGCACTCCCACTTTACAAAAGTTCAACTGCCCAGTTCTGGCCAATCCTTGGATGAATTTAGCAATAGGTGGATAATGTCCAGCAAAACAAACTCCCGTTTCTCATTGGCCTTTACTTTGGGAAGAAGAAGCCAAACAGTCTGGGTTTTTGAATCATTTTGTTGAGGAGGCACAGCCACCGGAAAGGGAATGAGTTTTGAAGGGACACAGCTTCCTTTCAAGATGTCAGCGTTCATCTGTGACACCCCTGCTCAGGCAATTGGGGGGGAAATGTTAAGGGCCACAGTGGACGCTGTGGATGTGACAAGTGCACTCAAAAAGGGTTCTACTACGATAACATTTACATTTACATTTACATTTACGTCATTTAGCAGACGCTCTTATCCAGAGCGACCTACAAATAGGTGCATTCACCTTATAGCCAGTAGTACAACCACTTTACAATGTTTTTTTTGGTTTTTTTTAGGGGTGGGGGGGGGGGGGGGGGGTTGAAGGATTACTTTATCCTATCCCAGGTATTCCTTAAAGAGGTGGGGTTTCAAATGTCTCCGGAAGGTGGTGAGTGACTCTGCTGTCCTGGCGTCGTGAGGGAGCTTGTTCCACCATTGGTGTGCCAGAGCAGCGAACAGTTTTGACTGGGCTGAGCGGGAACTATGCTTCCGCAGAGGAAGGGGAGCCAGCAGGCCAGAGGTGGATGAACGCAGTGCCCTCGTTTGGGTGTAGGGACTGATCAGAGCCTGAAGGTACGGAGGTGCCGTTCCCCTCACAGCTCCGTAGGCAAGCACCATGGTCTTGTAGCAGATGCGAGCTTCAACTGGAAGCCAGTGGAGTGTGCGGAGGAGCGGGGTGACGTGAGAGAACTTGGGAAGGTTGAATACCAGATGGGCTGCGGCATTCTGGATGAGTTGTAGGGGTTTAATGGCACAGGCAGGGAGCCCAGCCAACAGCGAGTTGCGAGTATCACTTTGTGTCATCCTCGATTATTTTTAATGCATTGTGTCCTTGTGTGTGGCTGTTTTGTTTTTAAATTGGCAAAATAATCAAATCAAATTGAAATCACAAAAGAATGTAGGCTAACATGCTACCTAGACCGCGCGCAAGTTGAATTTGTCCCCACACCAGAGGCGATCAGGACACACAGGTTGAAATATCAAAATAAACTCTGAACCAATTATATTTATTTATGCACACATGACTGTAAGTCGCTTTGGATAAAAGCATCTGCTAAATGGCATATTATTATTTATTTGGGGACAGGTCGAAAAGCATTAACAGGGGGGGGGGGGGGGGAAATGTTAAGGGCCACAGTGGACGCTGTGGATGTGACAAGTGCACTCAAAAATGGTTCTACTACGAGAAGAGAATGACTTTCCCTCAAACAGATGCAACTCTGAGACTGGACAATGCAGTCCCTGATGAACTCCCAAATGACAGCCATCGGTGTGGAGAAACACCACTTGCTTTGCTGTCTGTTGGTTTGGTGACACAGTTCCCACTGGATTACATCTGGTGACTAGGAGTGACAAGGAAGTTGTTGCATCTTTGGCTAAAAGGACGTCTGGCAACAAGATTGGCGCCCAGTGTGGTAAAGGAGACCTCCAAAAGTACTCATGACCTTCAGACCCAATGTTCCGTGCGAGTTCAACAGGAAGCAAAGATCCCATGGAGGAAGTTGAGCGCTGGAAAGCTACTGAATTCAGACAGTTCCTCATGTACACTGGGCCAGTCAGATTGAAAGGGCTTGTACCAACTCGAGTGTACAACACCTCCATGCTTCTTGCAGTTGGCATCACCATCCTGTTGAACGTGTCCCTCCAGATTAAGCTGCCCACAGCCTCTTGGTTCTGTTTGTTGACCACTGCAGCAAACTTGATGGAAAAGAACAAGTGTCATACAACATGCATGGGATTGGTGCGCCGCTGCCAATAATTTATTTATTTTATTTAACCCTTGTTTTACCAGTTAAGTTGACTGAGAACACATTCTCATTTACAGAAACGACCTGGGGAATTGTTACAAGGGAGGAAGCCAAGAAGTATAGTGCCCTTGACAACATCTCTTGTTTCCCATTTGAGAACTTCCTTGGGCAAATGAAGGGACTGCTTGGCAAGCCTGCCAACTGGAGAAGGTTGTCCATCAGCCCACCCACTGGAGCAGGTTGTTCATCAGCCCACCCACTGGAGCAGGTTGTTCATCAGCCCACCCACTGGAGCAGGTTGTTCATCAGCCCGCCCACTGGAGCAGGTTGTCCATCAGCCCACCCACTGGAGCAGGTTGTCCATCAGCCCACCCACTGGAGCAGGTTGTTCATCAGCCCACCCACTGGAGCAGGTTGTCCATCAGCCCACCCACTGGAGCAGGTTGTTCATCAGCCCGCCCACTGGAGCAGGCTGTTCATCAGCCCACCCACTGGAGCAGGTTGTTCATCAGCCCACCCACTGGAGCAGGTTGTCCATCAGCCCACCCACTGGAGCAGGTTGTTCATCAGCCTTACAGTAGTGAGTCATTTAGCAGACGCTCTTATCCAGAGAGACTTACAGTAGTGAGTCATTTAGCAGACGCTCTTATCCAGAGAGACTTACAGTTAGTGAGTCATTTAGCAGAACGCTCTTATCCAGAGAGACTTACAGTAGTGAGTCATTTAGCAGACGCTCTTATCCAGAGAGACTTACAGTTAGTGAGTCATTTAGCAGACGCTCTTATCCAGAGAGACTTACAGTTAGTGAGTCATTTAGCAGACGCTCTTATCCAGAGAGACTTACAGTTAGTGAGTCATTTAGCAGAACGCTCTTATCCAGAGCCACTTACAGTTAGAGAGTGCATACTTTTTTCATACTGGCCCCCCGTGGGAAACGAACCCACAACCCTGGCGTTGCAAGCGCCATACTCTACCAACTGAGCTACAGGGGACACTTCAAGGGGCCAAGAGACCGAAGACAAAAATATAAATGCAACATGCAACAATTAACGATTTTGCTGAGTTACAGTTCATATGAGGAAATCAGTCAATTGAAATACATTCATTAGGTCCTAGTCTATGGATTTAACATCACTGGGAATACAGATATGCATCTGTTGGTCAGAGATACTGTAAAAAAATTAATAATAATAAAAGTACGGGCGTGACTACCATTTGCCTCATGCTGTGCGACACAAATATTAGAAATAATTCACTAGTTCATGTATTGCTTATACAATTGCAAGATAACTGCCTTAAATAGATATTATGGTTGAAACAGAGCTCCTGCGCATAGAGTTGATCAGGCTGTTGGTTGTGGCCTGTGGAATGTTGTCCCACTCCTCTTCAATGGCTGTGCAAAGTTGCTGGATATTGGCGGGAACTGGAACACGCTGTCGATCCAGAGCATCCCAAACATGCTCAATGGGTATGTCACCCATGTCATCTGGCGAGTGTGCAGGCCATGGAAGAACTGGGACATTTTCAGCTCCCAGGACGTGTACAGATCCTTGGGGCCGTGCATTATCATGCTAAAACATGAGGTGATGGCAGCTGATGAATGGCACGACAATGGGCCTCAGGAACTCGTCATGGTATCTCTGTGCATTCAAATTGCCATCGATAAAATGCAATTGTGTTTGTTGTCCATAGCTTATGCCTGCCCATACCATAACCCCACCGCCACCATGGGGCACTCTGTTCACAACGTTGACATCAGCAAACCGCTCGCCCACACAACGCCTACATGTGGTCTGCGGTTGTAAGGCCAGTTGGACGTACTGCCAAATTCTCTAAAACGATGTTGGAGGCGGCTTATGGTAGAGCAATGAACATTAAATTCTCTGGGAACAGCTCTGGTGGACATTCCTGCAGTCAGCATGCCAATTGCACGCTCCTTCAAAACTTGAGACAACTGTGGCATTGTGTTGTGTGACAAAACTGCACATTTTAAAGTGGCCTTTTATTGTCCCCCAGCACAAGGTGCACCTGTGTAATGATCATACTGTTTAATCGGCTTCTTGATATGCCACACCTGTCAAGTGGATGGATTATCTTGGCAAAGGAGAAATGCTCACTGACAGAGATATAAACAAAAATGTTGTGCGTATGAAACATTTATTATTTCAGGCTCATGAAATCAAAACTTTAAATGTTGCATTTACATTGCATTCGAAAAGTATTCAGACCCCTTGACTTTTTCCACATTTTGTTACGTTACAGCTTTATTCTAAAATGTATTAAATTGTTTTTTCCCCTCATCAATCTACACACAATACACCATAATACATTTCATAAGTATTCAGACCCTTTACTCAGTACTTTTTTAAAGCACTTTTGGCAATGATTACAGCCTCGAGTCTTCTTGGGTATGACGCTTCAAGCTTGGCACATCTGTATTTGGGGATTTTCTCCCATTTGTCTTTGCAGATCCTCTCAAGCTCTGCCAGGTTGGATGGGGAGCTTCACTGCACAGCTATTTTCAGGTCTCTCCAGAGATGTTCGATCGGATTCAAGTCCGGGCTCTGACTGGGCCACTGAAGGACATTCAGAGACACTCCTGCATTGTCTTGGATGTGTGCTTAGGGTCGTTGTCCTGTTTGAAGGCGAACCTTCGCCCCAGTCTGAGTTCCTGAGCACTCTGAAGCAGATTTTCATCAAGGATCTCTCTGTACTTTGCTCCGATCATCTTTCCTTCGATGCTGACTAGTCTTCCAGTCCCTGCCGCTGTAAAACATCTCCACAGCATGATGTTGCCACCACCATGCTTCACCGTGGGGATGGTGCCAGGTTTCCTCCGGGCGTGACACTTGGCATTCAGGCCGAAGAGTTCAATCTTGGTTTCATCAGACCAGAGAATCTTGTTTCTCATGGTCTGAGAAACCTTTAGGTGCCTTTTGGCAAACTCCAAGTGGGCTGTCATGTGCCTTTTACTGAGGAGTGGCTTCCGTCTGGCCACTCTACCATAAAGGCCTGATTGGTGGAGTGCTGCAGAGATGGTTGTCCTTCTGGAAGGTTCTCCCATCTCCACAGAGGAACTCTGGAGCTCTGTCAGAGTGACTATCGGGTTCTTGGTCACCTCCCTGACCAAGGACCTTCTACCCCGATTGCTCAGTTTGGCCGGGTGGCCAGCTCTAGGAAGAGTATTGGTGGTTCCAAACATATTCATTTAAGAATGATGGAGGCCACTGTGTTCTTGGGGACCTTCAATGCTGCAGAAATGTTTTTGGTAGTCTTCCCCAGACATGTGCCTCGACACAATCCTGTCTCGGAGCTCTACAGACAATTCCTTCGACCTCATAGCTTGGTTCTTGCTCTGACGTGCACTGTCAACTGTGGGACCTTATATAGACAGGTGTGTGCGCCTTTCCAAATCATGTCCAATCATTTGAATTTACCCCAGGAGGACTCCAATTCAAGTTGTTGAAACATCTCAAGGATGATCAATGGAAAGAGGGTGGGGTCATCCGGTAACTGACTAATAATGATCTCCTGCAGTAGAAATACCCTTTAAAACACTTCTCTTAATATGAGAAGTAAGAAGCTGTGTGTCTAACAGGAAGAGAGGTTAACTTGGTCACCCTTGTCTGATACCCCACATTAATTCAAACCTTGTGGTCCTCTGTAGCTCAATTGGTAAAGCATGGCGCTTGTAACGCCAGTGTTGTGGGTTCGATCCAAGGGACAACCCATACGCCAGTGTTGTGGGTTCGATCCCCGGGTATGAAAATGTATGCACTCACTAACTGTAAGTCGCTCTGGATAAGAGCGTCTGCTAAAATGACTCAAATGTATCGAAGGCTTTATAAAATCCCAAAAGAGAATACAACTCTCATCAGAGACCAAATCTGAGTAATCTATGATATTTAATACCAGTGTGACATTATTCGAGATTTGTCTATTTCTCATCAACCCTGACCGGGACTCATCTATAACGGCATCCAAAACCAGAGCTATTAGCTTAGAATCGTTATTTAAAAGACAAAGTGGACGCCAATTATCAATCAGTAACAAGTATTTTTTTTGGTTAGAGTAATTAAACCTTTCGTTAGAGGGGCTAGCATAAAAAACCGTAGCACAGACTAGATCAATATGATGTTGAGAAATAGTGCATTGTGGGTAGTTTAGAAGATATTGGAAATAAATTAATAAATATGTAATAACCCCAAAAACATAACAATGTTTGTACTTATAGGTAACCAGATTATGACTACAACTACGTTACTACGTCTTTAAAACGCCACTGTGTTGTTACATTGGTGAGTAAAAACTCATGCTTCCTACCCTTTAACTTTTTGTCTGAAAATAAAATCTACATTTTACTCAACTGCGTTACCCACTCCAGTCAGCAGATGGCGATGTGGGACTTTAAGGCTATGCTGCTAGTGTGACGTGTAATCTAGTGGACGGGACGCTTCTTTCAACAGCAGCAACAGTTAGTCAGACACCTCCGTAGCTTGCTAGCCAAAATAGCCGAACCAATAAAGCTCTTTAGACGCTTTCGTGTATATTAGATACTGTGTTTTAAACCCACTTCTGTCGTGTAGTTAGTTATCCCATTTAATTTCATATTTACGGTGTTGTTGTTATTGGTCAGCTAGCTGGCTGGTTAAGTTAGCACTAGCCTAGCTAGCTAACATCCCCGACCATGAGGTCACTAAGCTACTCTCCTCCTGGTAAAGAAGAGGAGGTCTGCTGGACGGAGAAAGAAGCTCTAGTGAAAGAGGAGGAGGAAGAGGAGGATGTTACAATGCAAAAACAAGTAGAGGGTGAGGCTGTTACCGTGAAAGAAGAAGAGAAAGACGTTACAGTGAAAGAAGAGGAAGACGCGTTCAGAGTAAAAGAGGAGGAGGATGCAGTTTTTGGAGTGAAAGAAGAGGAGGAGATGACTGTCACATCGAAAAAGGAGGAGGAAGAAGAGGAGGAAACTGGATATCTGGTTCCGGTTTCCCAAAGGCACCTTAAGGCATCCAATGGTTCTAATGATGAACTTAGCAGTAAGATACTTTTGAGAAACCGGGCCCTGATTAACACTAGTAAGTACTGTCTTAAGAACAGAGGCACAAACTCTGCAGTTGTTGAACTGATGTGTGGTGTTAAAGGGGAAATCTGCAGTTGCTACATCCATATTTGGACTTTTAAATGATTTATATTCTTGAAGAATATAACACATGCCTCATAAGCTTAGTTCAACTTGTACCCCATCAGATCCCAAAATAAGCTTTTTTTACTCCAATGTTTAGAAACAGTGTAAATGTAAATCAACATGGTTAAAACTATAATGGTGATATCATGGATGGTCAGTCCTTGGATCCATAGGTCTGTCTATGATTTTGAGAGTAGTTACATTTCTCCAGCCCCATCATCATCTTATTACCAAAACAGTGGCAGAATGACAGCTTTGTTATTGTTTGAACTGCAGATTGGTGGATTGATTGATGTGTGGCTTTTTTAAAGGGACAACCTTGGATTTAAACATAAACAAAATGGCTGCCCTTAGACTTGGTTTGGTAAACAGCTGAGGGATGGGGGCTGGAGAAATGTAACCACTCTCAAATTAATAGAGAAAGCTATTGTAGCAACCTTAACCCAAAACCTAGCGACCTCATCAAGAAGTTCAGACATCTTGGTATAACAGTTATAAGGTGTTGGCTTGACAGTCTCTGGACCCAGGTTTGAGTCCAGCTCAGGGCTACCCCTGGAATTCACTACACTATGAATACAAGGACTGGCCATCCATAAGGTCAAAATCACAGTTTTAACCAAATTGAGGCTATACAGTGTTTGTTTACAAACAGTGGCGTTATATGAGCTTATGTTTTGGTTTCTGATGGGGTAAGACAGTTGAAACATTTGAGGCATTTAAAAGTTATATTCTTAAAGAATCAATGGCTATACAGTTTATGGGTCTTTCTATATCTGCCAGTGAGGCTTTCCTGTGGGGGTCAAATTGTTGGAGCTGTTGATAAGTCATTGTATAATATTCTGCAAATGTATTTTTATTAGGGCTGACCCTAGTCGACTGGTCGATTGTTTGGTCGATAGGCTGTTTTGTCGACAGATGCTAGGAGCAACAACGGTTGAACAGCGAAGTGGTAGGCCACACAAGCTCACAGAACGGGCCCGCCAAGTGCTGAAGCGCGTTCCAAACTGCCTCTGGAAGCAACGTCAGCAGAATAACTGTTAGTCGGGAGCTTCATGAAATGGGTTTCCATGGCCGAGCAGCCGCACACAAGCCCCAGATCACTATGCGCAATGCCAAGTGTCGGCTGGAGTGGTGTAAAGCTCGCTGCCATTGGACTCTGGAGCAGTAGAAAGGCGTTCTCTTGAGTGATCAATCCGACGGACAAATCTGGGTTTAGCGGACGCCCGGAGAACACTACTTGCCCCAATGCATAGTGCCAACTGTAATGTTTGGTGGAGGAGGAATAATGGCCTGGGGCTGTTATTCATGGTTCGGTCCCCTTAGTTCCAGTGAAGGGAAATCTTAACGCTACAGCATACAGTGACATTCTAGACGATTCTGTGCTTCCAACTTTGTGGCAACAGTTTGGGGAAGGCCCTTTCCTGTTTCAGCATGACAATGCCCCTGTGCGTAAAGCGAACTCCAAACAGAAATGGTTTGTCGAGATCGGTGTGGAAGAACTTGACTTGCCTGCGCAGAGCCCTGACCTCAACCCCATCGAACACCTTTGGGATGAATTGGAAGGCCGACTGCGAGCCAGGCCTAATCGCCCAACGTCAGTGCCCGACCTCACTAAAGCTCTTGTGGCTGAATGGAAGCAAGTCCCCGCAGCAATGTTCAAACATCTAGTGGAAAGCCTTCCTAGAAGAGTGGAGGCTGTTATAGCAGCAAAGGGGGACCAACTCCATATTAATGCCTCTGCTTGAAACATGTAGGTATTACAGACGCGGTCAGGGAGACGTTTTAAAATGTCAGTGAAGACTCTTGCCAGCTGGTCAGTGCATGCTCTGAGTACGCGTCCTGGTAATCTGTCTGTGAAGATTAACCTGTTTAACCCCTTGGAGTCAATTGACGCAAATTTGCTTCAATCTAAGTAATTGAAGTAATCCATAGTACGACCATCTTAAAACAATTCCATGTCATTTAACACCCCCCCCCCCCAACGGCTTAGATTTACAGGGGTTAAAGGTCTTACTCACATCGGCTAAGGAGAGAGTGATCATACAGTCGTCCGGAACAGCTGGTGCACAAGACTTTGTGGAGGCCACGGAGATGGCACAGTCCATCGCTCTAAGACATGTGATACATAAATTGTATATGGTTATATTATGTACAAAAAAATTATGCAACACTAATAAATATAATATTATTTTATAACAAATGTACTTTCTCCCGCTTTGGATACTGTCGCTGTCCGCGGTTCTGAATGTAATTATATGCACAAGCACAAAACACCACATCTGTAATTTTAGTCCCGTCTGAATCTGCCATGGCAGTCATTTTTACATGGCAGGAGAGGAACAATTCAAGACAGAATAACCTACTGTTTTTTGGCGAACTCCAAGGTCCTCTGGTAATACTAGTCCCGTGGGAATCGACATCCCCTGTGTTTTGAGAGAAATGAGTTTGACAGGTGTTGCTCACGGTTTGATCAAGGAAAACAATAACTGATTTGATCAATTTAACGAAGTGCTGCTCATAGCCTACATATGAAGGGGTCTGCAAGTATCAACTTTCACAGTGGATGATTTTGTTCATATGTTTTGTGCGTATTAATATTTCTAGCCTACAATCATCGATGTTACTACTAATGTGAAAACAAGACAAAATATTACTATTATTGCTCACTTGACTGTCTTAAGACAATTGTCAAATAATTTAACAGATGTCAATTGTTGTACAGCTTCATGGGTACGCTCTGGGCATCACCTTTTACCTCAAATAAACAGTATTTCTGCTGTTGTGGGCCTTTAACCATCTGTCTGACTTTGTCGTTCACACAGAAGAGAGACGTGACTATCGTGGATCCTCTGGGGAGCCTCAACAACATCATGAAGCTGAGAAGTCAGAGAAGAGTCCCTCCAGATCTGAACACCTCAAGAAACACCAGCGGAAACCCACAGGGAAGAAATCTCACTGCTGCTCTGACTGTGGGAAGATATTCAACTCTTCAGCAGACCTTAAAAGACATATGAGAATCCATACAGAAGAGAAACCTTATAGCTGTAATCAATGTGGGAAGAGTTTTACTCACTCAAGCTGCCTGAAGGTACATTTGAGAACACACACTGGAGAGAAACCTTATAGCTGCGATCAATGTGGGAAGAGTTTTACTCACTCAAGCTGCCTGAAGGTACATTTGAGAACACACACTGGAGAGAAACCTTATAGCTGTGATCAATGCGGGAAGAGTTTTACTACATCTACCAGTCTGACTATACACCAGAGAATACACACAGGAAAGAAGCCTTATAGCTGTGATCAATGTGGGAAGAGTTTTAGTCGATCAAGCAAGCTGATGGTACATTTGAGAATGCACACAGGAGAGAAACCTTATAGCTGTGATCAATGCGAGAAGAGTTTTACTACATCTAGCCATCTGACTAGTCACCAGAGAACACACACAGGAGAGAAACCTTATAGCTGTGATCAATGCAGGAAGAGTTTTACTCAATCAAGCTGCCTGATAGTACATCAGAGAACACACACAGGAGAGAAACCTTATAGCTGTGATCAATGTGGGAAGAGTTTTAGTCAATCAAGCAACCTGATGGTACATTTGAGAACACACACTAGAGAGAAACCTTATAGCTGTGATCAATGTGGGAAGAGTTTTAGTGATTCAAACAACCTGAAGGTACATTTGAGAACACACACTAGAGAGAAACCTTATAGCTGTGGTCAATGTGGCAAGAGATACGCTGCTAAAAGAACTCTGATTAAACATCAGAAAGTACATACATGAAGGAGTTGTTTCATGATATCAATTAAATAATGTCACAATGTTTTAACATTGTTGTATGAGTATTTTAATGAATTTTACAATGTAGAACCATCATACATTATTTTTGTATTTTTCATACTGGCCCCCCGTGGGAATCGAACCCACAACCCTGGCGTTGCAAACGCCATGCTCTACCAACTGAGCTACATCCATGCTGGCCATTCCCTCCCCTACCCTGGACGACGCTGGGCCAATTGTGCGCCTCCCCAACCGTTTTCCCCCTGTTCTATTGATTTCAGCGTGATATGGATATTAGCCTCATCAGGGGGAAAATCCAGGCTCTGAAATGAGTTGTGTTACACTTACCACGTTGGCGACCCACTTGAATCAAAATGCAACACTTCTAAATGTAGCTAGCTGTTTTCTACAAATTGTCCTCTGACCAGTGATGTACACATTATTCCCAGATTCCGTGTGGTTTTTGAGCTGTTAGTTTTAACAGGACGTGCAACCTCATCTCCCCCCTCGCGCAATTGATTTCAACGTGATATCGATATGAGTGATGACAAATAAGTGTTGCGTTTCTCTTCGTTTTGGGGACCGCTAAATTTAAATGCATCACTCCAAAATGTAGCTGACTGTCTTCTGCAGGTTGTCCTCTAACCAGTGAAGTAAAAGATATCGCCCGTTTCCATGTGTATTTTTTTGTTGTGTTAGTTTCAACAGCACGTACAACCTGATTCCCCCCCTAATCGATATTAGTGATTTATTGCCACTTGTCAAAACAACTGTGTTTTTGGTGCTTGTGCAGTTAATAAGGTGCTCGTAAAAAAAAAAAAATCAAGTATTATGATTACTATTGTGGAACATGTTTGTGTTGATAGTACATTTTATGTTTAGGTTTTCAATTTATCACAAACTGTTTCTGCATATTGGTTATTGATTTGGACACGTTAAAACTGTGTTTTGACATTGGGCAGTATCCCACCGAGCAAAATGTTGTTGAAAATAAGACTATGCTCGAGGTCCAATCTACGTTTGGTTTTGGTTGAAAGTTAAAGTTAAAAATATGTATTTTTTAGGTCATTGTTTCAACGACTTGACAACAACTTCATTTCAACGTACTTGCAGCCTATAAACATTGACGCAGGATAACAAATGCAACAATCTTACATCACTCCAGTATTTCTTTACAACATTCAAGTGCTACTTGTCTTTATTCCACTACTGAAGAAGCATGACTCAAATCACCTACTCATATTTCAAACATCCAGCCTGACAAAATATACATTTGTAATTATTCCATGCCTTTGATGTTAAAACGTTCATAGATGACCAGCAGGGTCAAATGATAATCACAGTGGTTGTAGAGGGTGCAACAGGTCAGTACCTCAGGAGTTGGCTTTTCATAGCTGAGCATTCTGAGGTCAAAACAGCAGGTGCGGTAGAGAGAGGGTCGAAATCAGCAGGTCCGGGACAAAGGATCACGTCCGGTGAACAGGTCAGGGTTCCACAGCCGCAGGCTGAAGAGTTGAAACTGGAGCGGTAGCACGACCAGGTGGACTGGGGACAGCAAGGAGTCATCAGGCCAGGTAGTCCTGAGGCATGGTCCTAGGGCTCAGGTCCTCCGAAAGAAAGAGAGAGAGAGAGGAGAATTAGAGGGATTATACTTAAATTCACACAGGACACCAGATAAGACCCCTCTCTGGCTGTAGAAGTGTTATTCCTAACCAGTCCCTCAACAGCTCTCTGGCTGTAGAAGTGTTCTTCCTAACCAGTCCCTCAACACCTCTCTGGCTGTAGAAGTGTTCTTCCTAACCAGTCCCTCAACACCTCTCTGGCTGTAGAAGTGCTCTTCCTAACCAGTCCCTCAACAGCTCTCTGGCTGTAGAAGTGTTCTTCCTAACCAGTCCCTCAACAGCTCTCTGGCTGTAGAAGTGTTCTTCCTAACCAGTCCCTCAACACCTCTCTGGCTGTAGAAGTGTTCTTCCTAACCAGTCCCTCAACAGCTCTCTGACTGTAGAAGTGTTCTTCCTAACCAGTCCCTCAACAGCTCTCTGGCTGTAGAAGTGTTCTTCCTAACCAGTCCTTCAACAGCTCTCTGGCTAAAGAACTGGGGAGGGGTCTTATCTGGTGTCCTGTGTGATCCATTCATCCTTCCATCCCTCCTCAGCCTTCCTCTCCTCTGAAGACCCAGTGAGGGTGGAGCTCAGTCCGAGAGCTGTTGAGGGACTGGTTAGGAAGAACACTTCTTCTATCCAGCTCTGAGTCTGGTTTGAATATGTTCCTGCTATCTCTTACCTATCCAGCGCTGAGTCTGGTTTGATTATGTTCCTGCTATCTCTTACCTATCCAGCACCGAGTCTGGTTTGATTATGTTCCTGCTATCTCTTAACTATCCAGCTCTGAGTCTGGTTTGATTATGTTCCTGCTATCTCTTACCTATCCAGCTCTGAGTCTGGTTTGATTATGTTCCTGCTATCTCTTACCTATCCAGCTCTGAGTCTGGTTTGATTATGTTCCTGCTATCTCTTACCTATCCAGCTCTGAGTCTGGTTTGATTATGTTCCTGCTATCTCTTACCTATCCAGCGCTGAGTCTGGTTTGATTATGTTCCTGATATCTCTTACCTATCCAGCTCTGAGTCTGGTTTGATTATGTTCCTGCTATCTCTTACCTATCCAGCTCTGAGTCTGGTTTGATTATGTTCCTGCTATCTCTTACCTATCCAGCGCTGAGTCTGGTTTGATTATGTTCCTGCTATCTCTTACCTATCCAGCACTGAGTCTGGTTTGATTATGTTCCTGCTATCTCTTAACTATCCAGCTCTGAGTCTGGTTTGATTATGTTCCTGCTATCTCTTACCTATCCAGCTCTGAGTCTGGTTTGATTATGATACTTGGGTTCAGGCTATTGAGATGCATCCATAACCTTGGGTTCAGACTATTGAGATGCATCCATATCCTTGGGTTCAGGCTATTGAGATGCACCCATAACCTTGGGTTCTGACTATTGAGATGCATCCATAACCTTGGGTTCAGGGTATTGAGATGCATCCATAACCTTGGGTTCAGACTATTGAGATGCATCCATAACCTTGGGTTCAGGCTATTGAGATGCATCCATAACCTTGGGTTCAGACTATTGAGATGCATCCATAACCTTGGGTTCAGGGTATTGAGATGCATCCATAACCTTGGGTTCAGACTATTGAGATGCACCCATAACCTTGGGTTCAGACTATTGAGATGCATCCATATCCTTGTGTAAGCTTCTGTACTGTACCTTGAATTTGAGCTTGGCTCTGTTGATGTCATTCAGAAACTGCAATGTGTCTATCATCATTAATTCAATTTAGACTTACAAATGACCAAACCCAGTCTCAGGCTTGGATAACTCTGGAGGCCCCTTGGGTTTCCACAGAGTTGGGTAAGAGCTCTCTGATATTAGATATTTTTCTCCCCCCTGGCATCTAAAGGCCCTTGATGCAGCTGGCCAGTTGATAGTAAAGTAGAATGAATGATGCAGCTGGCCAGTTGATAGTAAAGTAGAATGAATGATGCAGCTGGCCAGTTGATAGTAAAGTAGAATGAATGATGCAGCTGGCCAGTTGATAGTAAAGTAGAATGAATGATGCAGCTGGCCAGTTGATAGTAAAGTAGGATGAATGATGCAGCTGGCCAGTTGATAGTAAAGTAGGATGAATGATGCAGCTGGCCAGTTGATAGTAAAGTAGGATAAATGATAGATACAGCTAGCCAGTTGATAGTAAAGTAGGATGAATGATAGATACAGCTAGCCAGTTGATAGTAAAGTAGGATGAATGATGCAGCTGGCCAGTTGACAGTAAAGTAGGTTGAATGATAGATACAGCTGGCCAGTTTATAGTAAAGTAGGATCAATGATAGATACAGCTAGCCAGTTGATAATAAAGTAGGATGAATGATAGATACAGCTAGCCAGTTGATAGTAAAGTAGGATGAATGATAGATGCAGCTGGCCAGTTGATAGTAAAGTAGGATGAATGATAGATACAGCTAGCCAGTTGGTAATAAAGTAGGATGAATGATAGATACAGCTAGCCAGTTGATAGTAAAGTAGGATGAATGATAGATGCAGCTGGCCAGTTGATAGTAAAGTAGGATGAATGATAGATGCAGCTGGCCAGTTGATAGCGAAGTAGGATGAATGAATGATGCAGCTGGCCAGTTGATAGTAAAGTAGGATGAATGATACAGCTAGTTAGCTGCAATAGCTAGCCAGGAGTTCATCTGAAAATGTAGACTGAAATATAGACCAACCGGTGAACAACAGTGTGCACTTCGTCCACTGCCAGTCCAATCAACCGCTCGCTGAAAAAGGTTGCTTGAATAACTTTTCTACATACATCGCTTCATATATATTAAAAACTTTTGCCATAGCCAGTTGCTAAGCATGCTAAAACCTCCCCATTGCCAGTCAACATTTTAAGCACAACTGTTGCAGTGGCTTAAACAACAGGATGGAATGGACTGCTAAGATTTGAAATAGCTGCGGTGTGCGTCTGTCCACACAGATCATAAACAGGTGAAATTAGTGGAAGGGAGGGATTCGGCCGAGAGTTTCCTTTTTGCGAGGGGGGAAGACTTCGCTTCCTTCACACAACGGAAATCACAATTGTTGCCCCCAGAAGTAAAAAAAAACGGGAAGTGACAACTTTTGCGAGAATTCTACTTCTGGGTAAGCGATATTACCTAGCTAGTTACAACAAGTAGATCTGTTGCTAGCTAGCAGAAGCAGATATATGTATCACTAGCTACAGTCGCATGTCATTACAGGACAAGCTATCAGTTTATTCCAAGTAATAATTTAAGACTACAAACATCTATAGGACAAGTAATCTGAAGCTAATACAGTCATCAAGGCAGGAACCACTAATTTCATTTATACTGACAAATAACAAAATGCCACATTATCCCTGTCAATAGTAGAAGTAAGATGATTGCAGAACCTGCCTCAGACTGGCAGGACGTACATGTTCTAGCTCACAAATTACAATCCTTTGCTGTGATGATTTATTTTATGAATTCTTCTTGCTCACATGATCTATTCAGCTCTTCTGTGTCCTGCTCCCAGAGATTCACCAAGCATGGTCTGATTCACTCACTGTGAGGAGAACCATCCTACTGCAGTTTGAAACTCGCCCTGCTGGCACTATTTAGACATTGGGACCACATACAGTGCATTTTGGAAAGTATTCAGACCCCTTGACTTTTTGTGCTTATTTCATAGTTTTGATGTCTTCACTATTATTCTACAACGTAGAACATAGTAAAAAAAACAAAAAAAAAACACTTGAATGAGTAGTTGTGTCCAAACTTTTGACTGGTACTGTATTTCGTTTTTTAAATTTTTTTTAATACAGTTGCAAACATTTCTAAAATCCTGTTTTCGCTTTTGGCATTATGGGTAATTGGGTGTAGATTGATGAGGAAAAACATAAATGTAATCCACTTTAGAATAAGGCTGTAACGTAACAAAATGTGGAAAAAGTCAAGGGGTCTGAATACATTGTGAATGCACTGTATGCATTCATTCGCCTGTTGTCTTTTCGTTGTGGGTTTTGTCTTTACACAGTGTAGTGCATTTTAGAGTTGAAGAAACACCCACTACAGATACACGTGCTTGTCTGAGCATCTCAAAGACTAAATTCAATGTAGAATCAGTTGAACAAGTAACAGATTATTTTGCTGTTGTAACATGCAATGGGGAAAATGTCTATTGTCCCTGTCGGGAGCCCAGGCTGTTGCCATAGATTGGAAAAGTTCTCATCTCTGGACCACACACACATTTTAGACTGCATTCTGCTAAGGCACTTGTCTCTCTCTACATTGGTCAGCTACATTGGTGAATAGGGTGGGATCTTTTCGATTCGTGGGAGTCGGCTCCAGTACCTGGTGGACTGGGAGGGTTTACGGTCCAGAGGAGCCTATGGGTTCTGGGAGAGGTATGGTCCAGAGGAGCCTATGGGTTCTGGGAGAGGTATGGTCCAGAGGAGCCTATGGGTTCTGGGAGAGGTACGATCCAGAGGAGCCTATGGGTTCTGGGAGAGGTATGGTCCAGAGGAGCCTATGGGGTTCTGGGAGAGGTATGGTCCAGAGGAGCCTATGGGTTCTGGGAGAGGTATGGTCCAGAGGAGCCTATGGGTTCTGGGAGAGGTACGGTCCAGAGGAGCCTATGGGTTCTGGGAGAGGTATGGTCCAGAGGAGCCTATGTGGATCTTGGCACCCAAATGCTCCTAGAGAGAAGGGGGAATACTGAAGCATGTTGATGACAGTTCTACAGCCTCCATCAGAGGCCCAGGCTTTTGGCAGAGATGGTAAAGCTCTCTTTTCTGGACTGCAACATTGTAATATTGTGCCCTCCATGGCACTTCATATACAGTGCAGTCGGAAAGTATTCAGACCCCTTCACTTTTCCACATTGTTACGTTACAGCCTTGTTCTAAAATGGATTCAATTGTTTTTATCCCTCATCAATACACACACACACACACACACAATACCCCATAATGACAAAGCAAAAACTGTTTTTTAGAATTGTTGGCAAATGTATAAAGAATAAAAACTGAAATATGAAATGTACATAAGCATTCAGACCCTTTCCTCAGTACTTTGTTGAAGCACCTTTGGCAGCGATTACAGCCTCAAGTCTTCTTGGGTATGACGCTACATGCTTGGCACACCTGTATTTGGGGAGTTTCTCCCATTCTTCTCTGCAGATCCTCTCAAGCTCTGTTAGGTTGGATGGGGAGCGTCGCTGCACAGCTATTTTCAGGTCTCTCCAGAGATGTTTGATCGGATTCAAGTCCGGACTCTGGCTGGGCTACTCAAGGACATTCAGAGACTTGTCCCGAAGCCGCTCCTGCGTTGTCTTGGCTGTGTGCTTAGGGTTGTTGTCCTGTTGGAAGGTGAACCTTCGCCCCAGACTGAGGTCCTGAGTGCTCTGGAGCAGGTTTTCATCAAGGATCTCTCTGTACTTTGCTCCGTTCATCTTTCCTTCGATCCTGACTAGTCTCCCAGTCCCTGCCGCTGAAAAATATCCCCACAGCATGATGCTGCCACCACCATGCATCACTGTAGGGATGGTGCCTGGTTTCCCCCAGACGTGACATTTCGCATTCAGGCCAAAGAGTTCAATCTTGGTTTCATCAGACCAGATAATCTTGTTTCTCATGGTCTGAGAGTCCTTTAGGTGCCATTTGGCAAACTCCAAGTGGGCTGTCATGTGCCTTTTACTGAGGATTGGCTTCCGTCTGGCCACTCTACCATAAAGGCCTGATTGGTGGAGTGCTGCAGAGTAGATTGTCCTTCTGGAAGGTTCTCCCATCTCCACAGAGGAACTCTGGAGCTCTGTCAGAGTGACCATTGTTTTCTTGGTCACCTCCCTGACCAAGGCCCTTCTCCCCGACTTCGTTTAACACTTTTTTGGTTACTACATGATTCCATATGTGTTATTTCATAGTTTTGACATCTTCACTATTATTCTACAATGTAAATAAAATAGTAAAAATAAAGGAAAACCCTTGAATGAATAGGTGTCCAAACTATAGACTGGTACTGGACATTATGGAAAACATGTCTCACACTCAGTCATAGTTAGTAGAATAATGAATGCATTGGCAAGATTTTGGCACCGTCAACTTTTAGAAGGTTAGCAGGAAAGTTAATAATTTAAACCACCTAAATATACTCACATTCACTGTATCACGTTTCAGGAGAAGACCCAGATGTTGACATTGTCGAAGTAACAAAAGGTTATTACAAAATCAGGGGGCAGGTAAACAACAGGTCAAGGGCAGGCAGAGATCAGTAATCCAGATCAGAGTCCAAAAAGTACAGAACGGCAGGCTGTCTCAGGGCAGGCAGAGATCAGTAATCCAGATCAGAGTCCAAAAAGTACAGAACGGCAGGCTGTCTCAGGGCAGGCAGAGATCAGTAATCCAGATCAGAGTCCAAAAAGTACAGAACAGCAGGCAGTGTTAGGGCAGGCAGAGGTCAATAATCCAGATCAGAGTCCAAAAAGTACAGAACGGCAGGCAATTCGCCCTTTTTTTTCTTTTTTACAGTGGCAAAGGGTAAAGTCTACAAAACCTAGACCACTGTGTTTATTATAGATTCAAGTTTTGGAAACATAAAACTGTATTGAGATTAAATGTTTAATCGAGGAGAAAATGTGCAGAATGTCTCACTCGATCTCCATCTTCTCCCGCCACTGGGCTTCCTCTCATCACCATATTTGGTAGTAAGTGGAAACGTCAACCGGATGCTTAACATTTATACATCAGGTGAAATATCTGGCTCATTGTTCTATCTGTGGTGTGGTTGTGTTATTAGGTGGTGGGCAGAAGCTGAAAAGAGCGAAGTTAATCGAGGAGGAGCAGATTTGTTTGTATTATGACAGCAAAATACTCTTATGATGACTAACATTTGTTGGCACCTTCAATTCTTGCACATTTTCTCATAAAAAGTATACTGAACAAAAATATAAATGCAATATGCAACAATTTCAAAGATTTTACTGAGTTACAGTTAATATATATATATAAGGAAATCAGTCAATGTAAATAAATGAATAAGGCCCTAATCTATGGATTTCCCATGACTGGGGAGGGGTGCAGCTATGGGTGGGCCTGGGAGGGCATAGGTCCACCCACTGGGGAGGGGTGCAGCTATGGGTGGGCCTGGGAGGGCATAGGTCCACCCACTGGGGAGGGGTGCAGCTATGGGTGGGCCTGGGAGGGCATAGGTCCACCCACTGGGGAGGGGTGCAGCTATGGGTGGGCCTGGGAGGGCATAGGTCCACCCACTGGGGAGGGGTGCAGCTATGGGTGGGCCTGGGAGGGCATAGGTCCACCCACTGGGGAGGGGTGCAGCTATGGGTGGGCCTGGGAGGGCATAGGTCCACCCACTGGGGAGGCGTGCAGCTATGGGTGGGCCTGGGAGGGCATAGGTCCACCCACTGGGGAGGGGTGCAGCTATGGGTGGGCCTGGGAGGGCATAGGTCCACCCACTGGGGAGGGGTGCAGCTATGGGTGGGCCTGGGAGGGCATAGGTCCACCCACTGGGGAGGGGTGCAGCAATGGGTGGGCCTGGGAGGGCATAGGTCCACCCACTGGGGAGGGGTGCAGCTATGGGTGGGCCTGGGAGGGCATAGGTCCACCCACTGGGGAGGGGTGCAGCTATGGGTGGGCCTGGGAGGGCATAGGTCCACCCACTGGGGAGGGGTGCAGCAATGGGTGGGCCTGGGAGGGCATAGGTCCACCCACTGGGGAGTCAGGCCTAGCCAATCAGAATTAGTTTTTTCCACACAAAAGGACTTTATTACAGACAGAAATACTCCTCAGTTTCATCAGCTGTTCGGGCGGCTGATCTCAGACGATCCCTTAAGTGAACAAGCCGGATGTGGATGTCCTGGGCTGGTGTGGTTACACGTGGTCTGTGGGATCGGCTTATGGTAGAGAAATTGACATTAAATTCTCTGGCAACAGCTCTGGTGGACATTCCTGCAGTCAGCATGCCAATTGCACACTCCCTCAAGTAAGTACTGTTTCCTTCTCCTCTTCCAACATGACAGTTATCTCTCCCTCCTCCTTCACTCCAAGAACGGCATCCTCCTCTCTCTCTTCTTCTTCTTCTTTCACTGTAACTTCCTCATCTTCTTTCTTTACTGTGACATCCTCCTCTTCCTTCTCCTCTTTCACAACAATGTTCAGCCACAGATCCTCTTTCCCCATCCAGCAGACCTCCTCTTCTTTAGCAGGAGGGGAGTATCTTAGTGAGCTCATGGTCGGGGATGTTAGCTAGCTAGTTAGCATTAGCCTAGTGTTACTTAGCCAGATAGGAGGATGTTCGCTAGCTAGTTAGCATTAGCCTAGTGTTACTTAGCCAGATAGGAGGATGTTAGCTAGCTAGTTACCATTAGCCTAGTGTTACTTAGCCAGATAGGAGGATGTTCGCTAGCTTGTTAGCATTAGCCTAGTGTTACTTAGCCAGATAGGAGGATGTTAGCTAGCTAGTTAGCATTAGCCTAGTGTTACTTAGCCAGATAGGAGGATGTTCGCTAGCTAGTTAGCATTAGCCTAGTGTTACTTAGCCAGATAGGAGGATGTTAGCTAGCTTGTTAGCATTAGCCTAGTGTTACTTAGCCAGATAGGAGGATGTTAGCTAGCTTGTTAGCATTAGCCTAGTGTTACTAGCCAGATAGGAGGATGTTAGCTAGCTTGTTAGCATTAGCCTAGTGTTACTAGCCAGATAGGAGGATGTTAGCTAGTTAAGATGAGCTACTAGCCTAGTGGTAGGCTATTCTAGCTATTCAGCCAGCTGATTAGTAACTTACATATGAAATAAATGGGGTAACTATCTATACAACATATATTTTCTTAAACACAGTGACTAATATACACCGAAATAATCTCAAGAGCTATAATGTTTTGGCTATGTTGTCTAGCAAGCTACCAAAGTCAAAAACATAAATCAGAACACAGCCTCTCTATTCTCTCATGGGATTTCAGGTCCTCTGACTGGGAAAATGTCTTTCCACAATGAGAGCAGTGGTATGTCTTCTCCTCCTGTGTTTTAGTATGTTGGTAGGGCTTTTCTCCTGTGTGTGTTCTCTCATGCATTTTCAGGCCCCATGATCGGGTAAAACTCTTTTCACACTGGGAACATTGGTAGGGCTTTTCTCCTGTGTGTATTCTTTCATGCACCTTCAGGCTCCCTAAATGAGTAAAACTCTTTCCACAGTGGGAACAGTGATAAGGCTTTTCTCCTGTGTGTGTTCTCTCATGCATTTTCAGGCACCATGATCGGGTAAAACTTTTTCCACAGTTGGAGCACGGATGTCGTCTCTCTGGTTTGGGCGTCTCTGGGTCTGGTTCCCCTGAAGGACTCTTCCCGCTGTCAGAGTGAGAGTCTGGTCTCTCTCCTGCCAAAGACAGACATATAATTTAGCTAAACAGCGACCTGAATGAAACCTCCACATGATAAAACCGTCTTCCTATGAGGTTTAATCCAGACTATATCCCACAATAGCCTGAGGTCAGTCTTCACAACACAATAAAAAATAAACTTGAGATGTAGAGCTTCAAATCTAATCTTGCTCTCATGGAATGTCATGTTTTAGGCTGATCAGAGCTCTATAATAATAGATAATGTTTATAGGCTGAGCAGAGCTCTTTAATAATAGATAATGTCATGTTTATAGGCTGATCAGAGCTCTATAATAATAGATAATGTCATGTTTATAGGCTGATCAGAGCTCTATAATAATAGATAATGTCATGTTTATAGGCTGATCAGAGCTCTATAATAATAGATAATGTCAAGTTTATAGGCTGATCAGAGCTCTATAATAATAGATAATGCCATGTTTTAGGCTGATCAGAGCTCTATAATAATAGATCATGTTTATAGGCTGATCAGAGCTCTATAATAATAGATAATATTTATAGGCTGAGCAGAGCTCTATAATAATAGATAATGTCATGTTTATAGGCTGATCAGAGCTCTATAATAATAGATCATGTTTATAGGCTGATCAGAGCTCTATAATAATAGATAATGTCATGTTTATAGGCTGATCAGAGCTCTATAATAATAGATCATGTTTATAGGCTGATCAGAGCTCTATAATAATAGATCATGTTTATAGGCTGATCAGAGCTCTATAATAATAGATCATGTCATGTTTATAGGCTGATTAGAGCTCTATAATAATAGATAATGTCATGTTTATAGGCTGATCAGAGCTCTATAATAATAGATCATGTTTATAGGCTGATCAGAGCTCTATAATAATAGATAATGTCATGTTTATAGGCTGATCAGAGCTCTATAATATTATATCATGTCATGTTTTAGGCTGATCAGAGCTCTATAATAATAGATAATGTCATGTTTATAGGCTGAGCAGAGCTCTATAATAATAGATAATGTCATGTTTATAGGCTGATCAGAGCTCTATAATAATAGATGATGTCATGTTTTAGGCTGATCAGAGCTCTTTAATAATAGATAATATCATTTTTATAGGCTGATCAGAGCTCTATAATAATAGATCATGTTTATAGGCTGATCAGAGCTCTATAATAATAGATCATGTCATGTTTATAGGCTGATTAGAGCTCTATAATAATAGATAATGTCATGTTTATAGGCTGATCAGAGCTCTATAATAATAGATCATGTTTATAGGCTGATCAGAGCTCTATAATAATAGATAATGTCATGTTTATAGGCTGATCAGAGCTCTATAATATTATATCATGTCATGTTTTAGGCTGATCAGAGCTCTATAATAATAGATAATGTCATGTTTATAGGCTGATCAGAGCTCTATAATAATAGATAATGTCATGTTTATAGGCTGATCAGAGCTCTATAATAATAGATGATGTCATGTTTTAGGCTGATCAGAGCTCTTTAATAATAGATAATATCATTTTTATAGGCTGATCAGAGCTCTATAATAATAGATAATGTCATGTTTTAGGCTGATAAGAGCTCTATAATAATAGATAATGTCATGTTTTTAGGCTGAGCAGAGCTCTATAATAATAGATAATGTCACGTTTATAGGCTGATCAGAGCTCTATAATAATAGATAGTCATGTTATAGGCTGACAATAATACAGTGCATTCGGAAAGTATTCAGACCCCTTGCCTTTTTCCACATTTTGTTACAGCATTATTCTAAAATGCATGTTTTGATTTGTTTATTCTGATAAATCTAAACCCAACATCCCATAATGACAAAGCAAAAACAGGTTGTTAGAAGGTTTTGCAAATTTATAAAAACAAAAACAAACAAAAAACAGAGATACCTTATTTACATAAGTATTCAGACCTTTTCTATGAGACTCGAAATTGAGCTCAGGTGCATCCTGCTTCCATTGATCATCCTTGAGATGTTTCTACAACTTGATTGGAGTCCACCTGTGGTAAATTCCATTGATTTGACATGATTTGGAAAGGCACACTCCTGTCTATATAAGGTCCCACAGTTGACAGTGCATGTCAGAGCAAAAACCAAGCCATGAGGTCGAAGGAATTGTCCGTAGAGCTCCGAGACAGGATTGTGTCAAGGCACAGATCTGGGGAAGGTTACCAAAAAATGTCTGCAGCATTTAAGGTCCCCAAGAACAGAGTGGCCTCCATCATTCTTAAATGGAAGAAGTTTGGAGCCACCAAGATTCTTCCTAGAGCTGGCCGCCTGGCCAAACTGAGCAATCGGGGAAGAAGGGCCTTGGTCAGGGAGGTGACCAAGAACCCGATGGTCACTCTGACAGAGTTCCAGAGTTCCTCTGTGGAGATGGGAGAACCTTCCAGAAGGACAACCATCTCTGCAGCACTCCACCAATCAGGCCTTTGCGGTAGAGTGGCCAGACAGAAGCCACTCCTCAGTCAAAGGCACATGACAGCCCGCTTGGAGTTTGCCAAAAGGCACCTTAAGGACTCTCAGACCATGAGAAACAAGATTGAACTCTTTGGCCTGAATGCCAAGCGTCATGTCTGGAGGAAACCTGGCACCATTCCTACGGCGAAACTTGGTGGTGGCAGTATCATGCTGTGGGGATGTTTTTCAGCGGCAGGGACTGGGAGACTATCAGGATCGAGGGAAAGATGAACAGAGCAAAGTACAGAGAGATCCTTGATGAAAACCTTCTCTAGAGCGCTCAGGACCTCAGACTGGGGCAAAGGTTCACCTTCCAACAGGACAACGACCCTAAACACACAGCCAAGACAACGCAGGAGTGGCTTTGGGACAAGTCTCTGAATGTCCTTGAGTGGCCCAGCCAGAGCCCGGACTTGAACCCGATCGAATATCTCTGGAGAGACCTGAAAATAGCTGTGCAGCGACACTCCCCATCCAACCTGACAGAGCTTGAGAGGATCTGCAGAGAAGAATGGAGAAACTCCCCAAATACAGGTGTGCCAAGCTTGTAGTGTCATACCCAAGAAGACTCTAGGCTGTAATCGCTGCCAAAGGTGCTTCAACAAAGTACTGAGTAAAGTGTCCACCAGTTTTTCACCTCATCAGCCTGGAAGCAGAGGCTACATACAGGGAAGATCTCAATTGGATCCTCCTGGGTGCAGAAGAGGTGGATTTGGGGCTCAAAAACAACACTTATTTCCAGACAAGGTATTTAAGGTATTATTTTGGTTGCTTATGTAACTGGTGTGAAATGGCTAGCTAGTTAGCGGTGCGCGCTCGAAGCGTTTCAATCGGTGACGTCACTCGCTCTGAGACCTTGAAGTAGTTGTTTCCCTGCGCGGCCTTTTGTGGAGCGACGGGTAACGGCCCTTCGAGGGTGACTGTTGTCGATGTGTGCAGAGGGTCCCTGGTTCGAGCCCAGGTAGGGGCGAGGAGAGGGACGGAAGCAACACTGTTACACTTGTAACTTTTTATTTAAACCTTTTTTGGGAGTACATACCGGTGGGACAGCAGTACTGATCATAGTTGCTCAGCGAAACTCCATTCTTTGCTTAGTCCAGAACGTATTTTGACATTATTAAGCTTGAAAAGGAGGATCTTCATATTGAACGTCTCCTGTAAGCCCAGATTCTGGTTCAAACGGCTCCTTCAGTCCATTATTAGGCTACTTAATATAGTTTTTACAATTTCTACATTAAAAAAAGAACATAATCACATGTATCACTTCAGTTGAATGGCGTTTTAAAACCACGTCTCAGTTCAACAACAGTTAGTGATACTATTTTTAAGACAGCACTTACTGGTGTTAATTAGACCTTCAGTCTCTTCCTCCTCCTCCTTCAATGTGACAGTTATCTCTCCCTCCCTCTTCACTCCAAAAACGGCATCCTCTTCTTTCACGGTAATATTCTCTTCTCTTTTCACTCTTAACGCTTCTTCCTCTTCTTTCACTGTAACGTCTTTCACTTCTTCTTTCACGGTAACTGCCTCACCCTCTACTTCTTGTTTTACTGTGACATCTTCCTCATCCTTCTCCTCTTTCACGACAATGTTCAGCCAAAGACCCTCTTTCTCCGTCCTGCAGACCTCCTCTTGTTTAGCAGGAGGGGAGTAGCTTAGTGACCTCATGGTCGGAGATGTTAGCATTAGCTAGCTATAGCAACATAAATATTACATTCAAGGGGTAACTAGCTAGCTATACGACATAAGGTGACAGGAGTGCTTTTAAAACACACTGGATAATATACACGAAAGCGTCTAAGAGCTTGAAGCTAACAAGCTACCGAGTTGGCTAACTAGCTGTTGTTGAAGAAGCGTTCCGTCCACTAGATTATACGTCACACTCTGGCAGCATCGCCTGAAAGAAGCACATCGCCATCTGCTGGCTGGAGTGGGTAACGCAGTTGAGTTTATTTATTATTGTTTATGTCCAATACTTATAAATATATTATTCTCTCCTTTTGGAACCAATGGAATGGTACCTTTAAAAGGGGCAATCAGCAGCAAAAACAAGTTCCCCGCCACTGTTTTCGGTGAAAAGCTCAGGGACAACCCTGGAGAAATGTAACCACTCAAATTCATAGACAGATGTAAGGATTGACCATCCATGATATCACAATGATTGGTTTTAACCACGTTTTAAGGTTTTACAGTGTTTGTTTACATTTACTTTGTTTCCAAACATTGGTATAAAACAAGCTTATATTTTGGGTGCTGACGGGGTACGACAGTTGAACTAAGCTCATGAGGCATTTATAAATTATATTCTTCAAGAATGAAATGGGTATATATCATTCATTTATAAGTCCACAAATGGATGTAGCAACTGCAGATTGCCTCTTTTGGTATCAAGCTCACCTCAGATATTTGTAAGTATTTTATATTTTCCATAATGTGTGAGACCCAGGTGTGAACTGTAAAGAGTCTCCTGCGTTTTCTATGTCTGTGATGCAGGTTTTATGTGTATATGAAGCAATTGTGGCAATAAATCATTCAGGCACTTGTGAGTGCCAGTTGGTGTGTGTGTGTGTGTGTGTGTGAGTGATGTTGGGCTGAAGCTACTGACCCGGAAGTTGATGGAAAAGTTATTAATTTCCAGTGCAGCGTTGTAAGGCACTGCATCGCAGTGCTTGAGGCGTCACTACAGACCCGGGTTCGATCCCGGGGCTGTGTCGCAGCCGTCCGCGACCGGGAGAACCATGACGCGGCGCACAATTGGCCCAGCGTCGTCCGGATTAGGCCTGCCGGGATGTCCTTGTCCCATCGCGCTCTAGCGACTCCTGTGGCGGGCCCGGGCGCATGCATGCTGACATGGTCGCCAGTTGTATGGCGTTTCCTCTGAAACATTGGTGCGGCTGGCTTCCGGGTTAAGCGAGCAGTGTGTCAAGAAGCAGTGCGGCTTGGCGGGGGGTCGTGTTTCGGAGGACGCATGGCTCTCGACCTTCGCCTCTCCCGAGTCCGTATGGGAGTTGCAGCGATGGGACAATACTGTTTAGTTTTTTTCTCCATTTAACTAAGTAGCAACAACAATATTATATTGAGATGTATAAAGAGAAGCATGTGTTGATTAGTGAACATTTTTAATGAGTGAGAATTTAAAACAAACTTAACATCTACTACACATCTGCATTTAGGCAATTTCTGATTAATTCAGTCAAACAGACAGATAATAAGCATTTAGGTCTAACACGTACAGTGCCTTGCAAAATTATTCATCCCCGTTGGCGTTTTTCCTATTTTGTTGAATTACAACTTGTAATTTAAATGGATTTTTATTTGGATTTCATGTAATGGACATACACAAAATAGTCCAAATTGGTAAAGTGGAATGAAAAATATAACTTGTTTCAAATAATTATAACAAATAAATAACGGAAAAGTGGTGTGTGCATATTTATTCACCCCCTTTGCTATGAAGCCCCTAAATAAGATCTGGTGCAACCAATTACCTTCATAAGTCACATAATTAGTTAAATAAAGTCCACCTGTGTGCAATCTAAGTGTCACATGATCTGTCACATGATCTCAGTATATATACACCTGTTCTGAAAGGGCCCAGAGTCTGCAACACCACTAAGCAAGGGGCACCACCTAGCAAGCAGCACCATGAAGACCAAGGAGCTCTCCAAACAGGTCAGGGACAAAGTTGTGGAGAAGTACAGATCAGGGTTGGGTTATAAAAAAAATCTGAAACTTTGAACATCCCACGGAGCACCATTAAATCCGTTATTAAAAAATTGAAAGAATATGGCACCACAACAAACCTGCCAAGAGAGGGCCGCCCACCAAAACTCACGGACCAGGCAAGGAGGGCATTAATCAGAGAGGTAACAAAGAGACCAAAGATAACCCTGAAGGAGCTGCAAAGCTCCACAGCGGAGACTAGAGTATCTGTCCATAGGACCACTTTAAGCAGTACACTCCAAGAGCTGGGCTTTACGGAAGAGTGGCCAGAAAAAAGCCATTGCTTAAAGAAGAAAATAAGCAAACACGTTTGGTGTTCGCCAAAAGACATGTGGGAGACTCGCCAAACATATGGAAGAAGGTACTCTGGTCAGATGACACTAAAATTGAGGTTTTTGTCCATCAAGGAAAACGATATGTCTGGCGCAAACCCAACACCTCTCATCACCCCGAAAACACCATCCATTCATGTTTTTCATTGGCAGGGACTGGGAAACTGGTCAGAATTGAAGGAATGATGAATGGCGCTAAATACAGGGACATTCTTGAGGGAAACCTGTTTCAGTCTTCTAGAGATTTGAGACTGGGACGGAGGTTCACCTTCCAGCAGGACAATGACCCTAAGCATACTGCTAAAGCAACACTCGAGTGGTTTAAGGGGAAACATTTAAATGACTTGGAATGGCCTAGTCAAAGCCCAGACCTCAATCCAATCGAGAATCTTTTGTCTTATTTCTTGTTTGTTTCACCCCAAAACGTATTTTGCATCTTCAAAGTGGTAGGCATGTTGTGTAAGTCAAATGATACAACCCCCCCCCCCCAAAATCAATTTGTATTCCAGGTTGTAAGGCAAAAAAAAAAAGGAAAAATGCCAAGGGGGGGTGAATACTTTCGCAAGCCACTGTAACAATACATAGATGTATATAATATAATAATAATATATATATATATATATATATATATATAATGAACATTCACTAATGGCGATCAACATGCTATTTATTTTCAGATTTAAATAAAAAAATAAGTTGCATTAATAAAATGCTTTATACAATCAGCACCTCTGACATGATGTAATAATACATTTGGGAACATTCATGAGGTAGTGAGTGTCCTTCAGAACAACGTAATAAAATTTACATACACCTTTAGCTTGAAGAGAAGACTACATTCATGAGGTAGTGAGTGTTCTTCAGAACAACGTCATCACATGTTCATACACCTTTAGCTTGAAGAGAAGACTACATTCATGAGGTAGTGAGTGTTCTTCAGAACAACGTCATCACATGTTCATACACCTTTAGCTTGAAGAGAAGACTACATTCATGAGGTAGTGAGTGTTCTTCAGAACAACGTCATCACATTTTCATACACCTTTAGCTTGAAGAGAAGACTACACAAATTAACTCAATGAAACGCAACAACTACATTCATGAGATTTCAAGGTTTAAAATCAAGAAATACACATTCTACTAATCTATTTTATTATTTTAATTTTTAAATATCAAAATCATATAATGACCATCTGACGGTTCATACAGTACTCGTATTCTATCAATCCAAATTATTAATAAAAATAGTAAATTGATTTTAGACATTCTTGAGAGGAAACTAAAACAAAAGTAAAAGCCTATTTTTCATATAAACATGATTTCATTACTAAAAATAAAAAACATAAGTCAGAACACAGTAGTTTCCATCCATCTTTAGCTTGAAAACTAGAACACAAATGAAGTCAATGAAACACAATAAATAAATGAAAGAGGTTTCAAGGTTAAAATCAAGAAATACACATTGTATTCATCAATTTAATCATTTACATGTTTTAAATATCAAAATCATATAATGAACATCTGAGGGTTCATACAGTACTTGTATTCCATCAATCCAAATTAAACTTTTTAAAATTGTAATTTGATTTTAGACGTGATCATGTCTCGAGAGGAAGAAACTCAAACAAAAGTAAGCCTATTTCTGAGTAAGATTTCATATTTTTTACATTTTAGCAGATGCTCTTATCCAGAGCCTTACAGTTAGTGAGTCAATACATTTTCATACTGGCCCCCCCGTGGGAAAAGAACCCACAACCTTGGCGTTGCAAGCGCCATGCTCTACCAACTAGGCTACAGGGGACAATATCATAAAAAATATGATTTCATTTAAAAATAAATAAATAAGTCAGAACACAGCCTCTCTATTCTGTCATGTGATTTAAGGTCCTCTGTCCAGGAAAGTATGTTAAGATTTCTCTCCAGAGTGTATTCTCTTCTTATGTTTGTTCAGGCTTCCTAACTGGGTAAAACTCTTTTCACAATGGGAGCAGTGGTGCGGTTTCTCCCCTGTGTGCGTCCTCTCATGTGATTTTAGGTCATGTGATCGTGAAAATCTCTTTCCACACTGGGAACATTGGAAAGGCTTTTCTTCTGTGTGTATTATTTTATGGTTGTTCAGGCTCCCTAACTGGGTAAAACGCTTTCCACACTGGGCGCAGTGGTAAGGCTTTTCTCCAGAGTGTATTCTCTTATGTTTGTTCAGGCTCCCTAACTGGGTAAAACCCTTTCCACAATGAGAGCAGTGGTGTGGTTTATCCCCCGTGTGTGTCCTCTCATGTGATTTTAGTTCCTGTGATCGTGAAAATCTTTTTCCACACTGGGAACATTGAAAAGGCTTTTCGCCTGTGTGTTTCATCTCATGTTTTTTTAGATTCCCTAACTGGGTAAAATCCTTTCCACACAGGGCACAATGGTGTGGTTTCTCCCCTGTGTGCGTCCTCTCATGTGATTTTAGGTGCTGTAAACCTGAAAATCTCTTTCCACACTGGGAACATTGGAAAGGCTTTTCTCCTGTGTGTATTCCTTTATGCTTTTTCAGGCTCCCTAACTGGGTAAATCTCTTTCCACACTGGGAGCAGTGGTGTGGTTTCTCCCCAGTGTGTGTCCTACCATGTGATTTAAGGTGCTCTGATCGTGAAAATCTCTTTCCACACTGGGAACATTGGAAAGGCTTTTCTCCTGTGTGTATTCCTTTATGCTTTTTCAGGTTCCCTAACAGGGTAAATCTCTTTCCACACTGGGAGCAGGGGTGTGGTTTCTCCCATGTGTGTGTCCCCTCATGCTGTATAAGCTTCCATAACCACTTAAAACTCAAACTACACTGGGAGCAGTGGTGTCGTCTCACTGGTTTGGCCGTCTCTGGGTCTGGTTCCCCCGAAGAACTCTTCTTGCGTCTGTCAGAGTAAGAGTCTGGTCGCTCTCCTGCCAAAGACAGAGTATTTAGTTAAACAGAGAGATATCTAAATGAAATCTCCTGCTCTTCTTCCTATGAGGTTTAATCCAGACTAGATCCCTCATTATAAAACCGTAAATGTGGATCCTGGATGCTGATTGGTTGATAGTCATGATTCACGGGTAATCCCTGTAAGATGGGTCTAGAATGGTACATAAGGGGTTAAGTTAAGATGGGTCTAGAATGGTACATAAGGGGTTAAGTTAAGATGGGTCTAGAATGGTACATAAGGGGTTAAGATAAGATGGGGCTAGAATGGTACATAAGGGGTTAAGTTAAGATGGGGCTAGAATGGTACATAATGGGTTAAGTTAAGATGGGTTAAGTTAAGATGGGGCTATTAAGTTAAGATGGGGCTAGATAGAATGGTACATAAGGGGTTAAGTTAAGATGGGGCTAGAATGGTACATAAGGGGTTAAGTTAAGATGGAGCTAGAATGGTACATAAGGGGTTAAGTTAAGATGGGGCTAGAATGGTACATAAGGGGTTAAGATAAGATGGGGCTAGAATGGTACATAAGGGGTTAAGATGGGTCTAGAATGGTACATAAGGGGTTAAGGTGGGTCTAGAATGGTACATAAGGGGTTAAGTTAAGATGGGTCTAGAATGGTACATAAGGGGTTAAGATGGGTCTAGAATGGTACATAAGGGGTTAAGATGGGTCTAGAATGGTACATAAGGGGTTAAGTTAAGATGGGTCTAGAATGGTACATAAGGGGTTAAGTTAAGATGGGTCTAGAATGGTACATACAGGGTTAAGATGGGTCTAGAATGGTACATAAGGGGTTAAGTTCAGATGGGTCTAGAATGGTACATAAGGGGTTAAGTTAAGATGGGTCTAGAATGGTACATAAGGGGTTAAGTTAAGATGGGTCTAGAATGGTACATAAGGGGTTAAGTTAAGATGGGTCTAGAATGGTACATAAGGGGTTAATTTAAGATGGGGCTAGAATGGTACATAAGGGGTTAAGGTAAGATAATAATAATAATAATAATAATATGCCATTTAGCAGACACTTTTATCCAAAGCGACTTACAGTCATGCGTGTATACATTTTTGTGTATGGGTGGTCTCGGGGATCGAACCCACTACCTTGGCGTTACAAGCGCCGTGCTCTACGGGGCTAGAATGGTACATAAGGGGTTAAGTTAAGATGGGGCTACCCTTGATATTTTGATTATAATAAATTGAAATTTTTGTTTTATTGGAGACTTCAGAAATACGTTCAAACAGTCCACGTGTTGAATTTCATTTGATATAATTCCCCAGAATCTAAATAGTTCCAGAATCTGAATAGTTCCAGAATCTGTATAGTTCCAGAATCTGTATAGTTCCAGAATCTGTATAGTTCCAGAATCTGTATAGTTCCAGAATCTGTATAGTTCCAGAATCTGAATAGTTCCAGAATCTGTATAGTTCCAGAATCTGTATAGTTCCAGAATCTGTATAGTTCCAGAATCTGTATAGTTCCAGAATCTGTATAGTTCCAGAATCTGAATAGTTCCAGAATCCGAATAGTTCCAGAATCTGAATAGTTCCATTCCTGATATTACTGCCAGTGTTTTATAATGGTTTCCCACCATGATATTGTGATATGTATTCCTGTCAGTCATTAACTTTGTATCTGTTGATTTGTGAATGCTGTACATGCTAGCTAGTGGCTGTACTTTTCTCTCTACATGTCGTCATTGGGCTAGCATGGCTATTCATGTCCCCTTTTATTGTTCATTTGTACTTTACAGAGGAGTTGGTGCTAGAGTTCTGCACGGGTCTAACAGACCCGGAATTCCTAGATCCGACCCGGGATCCGGGTCCTAAATTCTGACTTTTGTCTTGGATCTGATATAATTGCCACGAGTCTGGGGTATGTGCAATTAAAATGTATTTACCGACTGGACCCCTCCTGATGACCGCCTGGAGCTTGTTATCTGTGTCAGACCATTGCAACACCATAAAACGTACAGCTGCTCACGTCACGTGCGCCTGCTGCTGAGGAGAGAGAGGGAGCGAGTGAACGGAGCCTTGGCCTAGGTTACTGTTCATTGCGAAGATGGAGGCCTTTTTCATTTAACTAAACGACAGTTAGAGGAGGAGTGAAAAGAAGTCTACAAGGGGAATGTTTTATTTTTTGTATTATTAATTTTTTTGTCATTTAGCAGACGCTTTTATCCAGAGCGACTTACAGGAGCAATTAGGGTTAAGTGCCTTGCTCAAGGGCACATCGACAGATTTTTCCATTCTTAGAAACGTTTTAGCTGATTATAGATGAGAAAACTTTGTTCAACTCGCTATTCAGGTTTGATGCAATTTCTCAAATTCGTATTATTTATTTTCGTATTTATGATTAGTTTTATTATTATTATTGTTATTGTAGGTCTATTTAAGAATCTAAACCAGTTCTTTATGTATGTTTTGTTTCATTTTGTAGAAATTCTTTCGTTGGCTAAATAAATTTCGAACTGTCTTTTGGACCCGTGAATATCTCTCTATTTTTTAAAATATATACTGTATGTTTTTGAAAGATTGTCTTTTTCTGACTACAACGACATACTTAGACAAAGACATTTGACAACTAAACATTTACTACAAACATTGACATCCCACCTGCTCAGACCCACATGTTCCCACCATATCCACCCATCCTGTCTGTCTCACAATCTGATTTTCTCTCCTTCCTCATCCTTTGAATATCTCCAGTGCTTGTAATATTTTATGCCATATGGCTTCAAATTGAACAATTATTTTTCTCTCTGTAGCCCACATTTTGTTCAATATTTAGATAATAATGCATTTGATTTATCCACTGTCTTAACGATGGAGGGTCATTTGATTCATCCACTGTCTTAACGATGGAGGGTCATTTGATTCATCCACCGTCTTAACCATGGAGGGTCATTTGATTCATCCACTGTCTTAACGATGGAGGGTCATTTGATTCATCCTCTGTCTTAACGATGGAGGGTCATTTTGATTCATCCACTGTCTGTCCCATATCTAGGAGATATAAGAAAACTCAGGAAATATATTTGGACACATATTTAACCCCTTACTTCCATTTGTTTGTACGGGTTACCTTCAGACGAGGGGGTTGTGGAGCAAAACGGAAGAAAATAGTCCCTTCTCCATAATAGTTTTTTAGGCCAAACCGTTCGGACGCTACAGACGTTTCCGTGAGAAGATCGATTTTCGGGATGTATCATGGTCTGACAAACACCGCTGTAGCTCGGGCACCTTCCACCGCAGTTGCGGAAGGCCAACAGGCAGATGGGGTGGATTAAGACTCAGCCCATGCTGCGTCTCAATGTCTCTAGCTTCAACTGACGGATTTTGATGGAGATTATTTTTTATTATGTTACTTAGATTGACGCACGGGTGCGTCAATAAACTCTTAAGGATTTTAAATAACCTGTAGTAATTATTTTTTAATCATTTTAATCCAGATCAAAATTATCCTTCTTTGTCTTGATTCTGTGGTCCTCTGTAGCTCAGCTGGTAGAGCACAGCGCTTGTAACGCCAAGGTAGTGGGTTCAATCCCCGGGACCACCCATACACAAAAAAATGTATGCACGCATGACTGTAAATCGCTTTGGATAAAAGCGTCTGCTAAATGGCATATTATTATTATTCTGTCCACTTCATCATTTGAAGTCACACACGAGTTGTTTTATGCTTTTATGTGATGTCAAGCACAGACACTGAGTAAAGCACTACAGAAAGAGATATTCAGATGTTTACAAAGGTAGTGAAATATATAATGTGAAGCATTTGATCCATTAACGTTTTGTTGGCCGCCCCCCACTCTTTGTAGATTTAACAATTCCTACAGAACAACCTATTAAAGGGTAGACCTTCATTAGAATGGCCCTTTAAAACCACACATCGGTTCAACAACTGCAGAGTTTGTGCTCCTGTTTTTAATATATTACTCACTGTTGTTAATCAGATCTCCAGTCTCTTCTTCTTCTTCTTCCAATGTGACAGTAATCTCCCCCTCTTCCTTTATTTCAAAAATGTTTTCCTCTTCTTTCACTGCGACAGTCATCTCCCCCTCCTCCTCTTTCACTCTGAACGCGTCTCCCTCTTCTTTCACTGTAACATCCTCCTCCTCTTTCACTCTGAACGCGTCTCCCTCTTCTTTCACTGTGACATCCTCCTCCTCTTTCACTCTAAAAGCTTCTTCATCTTCGGTCAATGTAACGTCTTTCTCTTCTTCTTTCACGGTAACAGCCTCAACATCTACTTCTTTTTTTACTGTAACATCCTCCTCTTCCTTCTCCTCTTTCACGACAATGTTCAGCCCCAGAGCTTCTTTCTCCGTCCAGCAGACCTCCTCTTCTTTAGCAGGAGGAGAGTAGCTTAGTGAGCTCATGGTCGGGGATGTTAGCTAGATAGCTAGTTAGCATTAGTGACTAGGCTACTGCTAATTTACCCAGCCAGCTAGCTGACTAACAACAACGTAAATATTAAATTAAATGGGGTAACTAGCTAGTAGATACGACAAGTGTGTTTAAAACACAGTGGCTAATATACACCGAAAGCGTTTAAAGAGCTTCAATGTTTTTTTGGCTATGAAGCTACGGAGGTGATTGACTAGCTGTTGTTGTTGAAGAAGCGTCCCGTCCACTAGATTATACGTCACACTGGCAGCATCGCCTGAAACAGGCACATCGCCATCTGCTGGGTGGGGAGGGTAACACAGTCAAGGGAAATGTTCATTTTATTTTGAGACAAAAAGTTGATTTTTCATTTATTTCATTAAATAATATTATATTGAGACGTACAAAGAGAAGCATGTGTTGATTAATGAATATCTTTAATGAGTGAGAATTTAAAACAACCTACCATACTAAGGCAGCTAGGTCCAACCTGCTCCTACACGGTGTAACAGTACTGAGTAGGTCCAACCTGCTCCTACATGGTGTACCAGTACTGAGTAGGTCCAACCTGCTCCTACATGGTGTACCAGTACTGAGTAGGTCCAACCTGCTCCTACATGGTGTACCAGTACTGAGTAGGTCCAACCTGCTCCTACACGGTGTAACAGTACTGAGTAGGTCCAAACTGCTCCTACATGGTGTACCAGTACTGAGTAGGTCCAAACTGCTCCTACATGGTGTACCAGTACTGAGTAGGTCCAAACTGCTCCTACATGGTGTACCAGTACTGAGTAGGTCCAAACTGTTTTGGACAAGTCTCTGAATGTATTTGAATGGCTCAGCCAGAGCCCAGAAATTAACCCGATCTAACATCTCTGGAGAGACCTGAAAACAGCTGTGCAGCGACTCTCCCCATCCAACCTGACAGAGCTTGAGAGGATCTGCAGAGAAGAATGTGAGAAACTCCCCAAATACAGGTGTGCCAAGCTTGTAGCGTCATACCCAAGAAGACTCGAGGCTGTAATCGCTGCCAAAGGTGCTTCAACAAAGATCTCTCCAGAGATGTTCGATCAGGTTCAAGTCCGGGCTCTGGCTGGGCCACTCAAGGACATTCAGAGACCTGTCCTGAAGCCACTACTGCGTTGTCTTGGCTGTGTGCTTAGGGTCGTTGTCCTGTTGGAAGGGGAACCTTCACCCCAGTCTGAGGTCCTAAGCGCTCTGGAGCAGGTTTTCATCAACAATCTCTCTGTACTTTGCTCCGTTCACCTTTGCCTCGATCCTGACTAGTCTCTCAGTCCCTGCCACTGAAAAACATCCCCACAGCATGATGCTGCCACCACCGTGCTTCACCGTAAGGATGGTGCCTGGTTTCCTCCAGACGTGAAGCTTGGCATTCAGGCCAAATAGTTAAATCTTGGTTTCATCAGACCAGAGAATCTTGTTTCTCATGGTCTGAGAGTCCTTTAGGTGCCTTTTGGCAAACTCCAAGCGGGCTGTCATGTGCCTTTTACTGAGGAATGGCTTCCGTCTGGCCACTCTACCATAAAGGCCTGATTGGTGGAGTGCTGCAGAGATTGTTCTACCATAAACCAAATTTTGCCAGTCCCAACTTTCCAAAACCAGTCAACCGTATCCAGAGGCAACAGAGCCGTTCTCATTGTGGACACACTCTTTATAAACGGAGACACAACTCCATAACACCATGGTTCTACTAAATTTAACGTTACGGAAAAAACTACTGTCAATATCTGAACACTATGAAGTTGATAAGCGCACACACGCTTGATCTCTCTCTTTCTCTCTCCTCTCTCCGTCTCTCTCTTCTCTTCTCTCCCGCTCTCCCTCTCTCTCTATCTCTTCTCTCCCTCTTTCTCTCTCTTCTCTCTCTCTCTCTTTTCTCTCTTTCTCTCTCTCTCTCTGTCACTCTCTCTCTTTGTCTCTCTCTCTCTTCTCTCTCTCTCTTCTCTCAGTCTCCCTCTCTCTCTTTCTCTCTATTCTCTCTTTTCTCTCTCTCTCCTCTCCCCCTCTCTCTCTATTGTTGAGAACGTTTCTATAATTTAATATGTTTTCTGTTTGTCTATCTTTTGTATGTCTGTCTACATGTTTATCTATGTTTAGATATCAGAACAGGGACGTTGGGGAATAATAACATCTTGTACGGGATACATTGGTACTGTAGTGAAGCCGTCTCTATAGTAATGCAATGTCTCTTTCATGATCACGTGAAACGTCAATTAATATGGAAATGCTTGGATGTGGGGGTTTTTTTTCTATGAAAATGATGTTTAATGTAGCTATGGTGCAACTATGATGTCGATACGATATGGATTACAGTTATCATCCTGAATATTAAGGCTATACTAACTCCATGTTACACACATAGACACTCAACCATGCAAATTGTCCGGGTTATTTATTTATTGGGCTCACAGGCAAACGGGCAAACAGGGAATCAAACAAAATGTTGCTAGAAGCTGTTTCTTGAATTCTAAACATCAGACATTTGGAAATCTCTATTTTTTTGACCATCATAATACCTCTTACGGCAGTAACTTTACAAGCACAAATTGTGGTAGATTTAGACTGAGAATAGTATCTAGTTATAGTAAGGGGTGAAATAAGTATAGCCAGTTATAATTGTAATGGCTTAGCAGATTACAAGAAAAGAAGATCAATCTTCATGTAGCTAAAAGAAAAGGAATATAACATATAGTGTTTACAGGAAACTCACTCTACATCCTTAGATGAAGTTGCGTGGGAAAAAGGAATGGGGCGGTTAAATAATGTTCTGTCATGGACAAAGGAACTCAAAAGGTCTGATGATATTAATTATCAAAAATGTCGATCCGAATGTGCAAACAGTCAGGAATGATTCGCAAGGAAGTGGATGAAAAACAGATTTGGCTCATTCATCTATATGGTTCAAATCATGATGATCCATACTTGTTTGAAAATATTTATAAATAATGTTTTAATTTACAGGGCAACAAACGATCCAATCATTATGGTGGGACACTATAAAACAATGTTAAGTACCTCAATGGACCGTAAAGGAAATCACTACAAATTATCATCACGTGCCCTTAAGGAAATCACAAATATTATTTACACATTAGAAATAGTGGATATTTGGAAACTAAAAAACCCCGACCTAGTGAGATATACATGTAGGAGACTTAATCAAGCTAGTCGTCTTGACTTCTTTCTTGTCTCTTTCTCTCTTGCATCATATGTTATTTTCCACCATAATTTGCAAATAAATTCATTAAAAATCCTACAATGTGATTTTCTAGATTTTTTTTCTCAATTTGTCTGTCATAGTTGACGTGTACCTATGATGAAAATTACAGGCCTCTCTCATCTTTTTAAGTGGGAGAACTTGCACAATTGGTGGCTGACTAAATACTTTTTTCCCCCACTGTATGTTACCCCTTGGCAGCGTTATCAGAAAGCACAGCATTGATTTTCACTGCTACTCAGACGATACACAACTTTACATTTCTGTGTCTCCAGAGGATTTTAGCTCAACTGATAAATGATTAGACTGTATGACTGATTTAAATACTTGGATGGTTCACAACTTCCTCCAGCTAAATCAAGACAAGACTGAGGTAATTATTGTTGGAGCCAAAGCACAGAGAATCTAACCACATGTTAATTCACAGGCATAAAAACACCAGGTTATTTTAGTTTCTGAACTCAATTTTGAATCACACATTAGGAATGTGACCAAAATAGCTTTTTACCACCTGAGAAACATTGCCAAGGTGCGGCCGTTTCTCTCTCAGGCTGATACAGAGAGACTCATCCATGCTTTTATTACAAGCAGGCTTGACGACTGTAATGCTCTCCTGTCTGGTCTACCCAAGAAAGCCATTGGTCAACTGCAAAACATACAGAATGCTGCAGCACGGGTACTGACCAAGACCAGACGGAGGGCACACACTACACCGGGTTTTAAGGTCTCACTGGCTGCCTGTGAGTTTTAGAATTAATTTAAAGATTATTCTATTGGTTTTTAAATCAATCCACGATTGTGCTCCCCAATACACGTCAGAAATGCTTTTGAGTTATGTACCCAGTAGGTCCCTCAGGTCCTCTGGCACTGGCCTTTTAACTATCCCAAAGCCTAGGACCAAGAGGCATGGAGAGGCAGCCTTTAGTTACTATGCCCCCAGCCTCTGGAATAGCCAGAGAACCTGAGGGGGAACGAAACTGTGAACATATTTAAAAGAGATTTTAAGACACACCATTTTAGCTTTGCTTTTCCTCAGGGAGCTTTTTAGTCGTTTATTTTCTTTTGTTATTCTTTAGTCTTTTTATATTATGTTTGTTGTGTAAATATTTCATTTTCATATTTTTTTGTTAATTTTTCAAAAGTGTATTTTCTTATGTTTGTTCAGGTTCCCTAAATGCAAAAAACACTTTCCACACTGGGAGCAACTGTGTGGTTTTTCCCCTGTGTGTGTCCTCTCATGTGATTTTAGGTCATGTGATCGTAAAAAACTAATTCCACACTGTGAGCAACGGTAAGATTTCTCCCCTGTATGTGTCCGCGCATGCCTTATTAGGTCTGATGATGTTGAAAATCTCTTTCCACACTTGGAGCAGTGGTAAGGCTTTTCTCCTGTGTGTTTCTTCTCATGATCTTTCAGGTTCCCTAACTTGGTATAATCCTTTCCACACAGGGAGCAATGGTAAGGTTTCTCGCCTGTGTGCGTCCTCTCATGCGCCTTCCGTTTATCTGACGACCTAAAATTCTTTCCACAATGGGAACAGGAGTAAGGCTTCTCTCCAGAGTGTATCCTCTTATGTTTGTTCAGGTTATCTAAACGGGAAAAAAGCTTTCCACACTGGGAGCAATTGTGTGGTTTTTCCCCTGTGTGTGTCCTCTCATGTGATTTTAGGTCATGTGATCGTGAGAATCTCTTTCCACACTGGGAGCATTGGAAGGGCTTTTCTCCTGTGTGTTTCCTTTCATGCTCTTTTAGCTTCCATAACCACTTAAAACCCATACTACACTGGGAGCAGTGGTGTCGCATCGCTGGATTGGACGTCTCTGGGTCTGGTTCCCCTGAAGGACTCTTCCCGCTCTCAGAGGGAGAGTCTGGTCTCTCTCCTGCCAAAGACAAAACAGAGTATTTAGTTAAACAGAGTATTTAGTTAAACAGAGTATTTAGTTAAACAGAGTATTTAGTTAAACAGAGTATTTAGTTAAACAGAGAGACCTGAATGAAACCTCCATGATGAAACTGTTTTCCTATGAGGTTGAATCCAGACTAGATCCCTCATTATTTAACAAAATGTGGATCCTGGATGCTGATTGGTTGATAGCTGTTAGTTTTCACCTTAATCCTGGGTAATGCCTGTTAACAGTTCCATTTGAATTATTCCTACACATCCACTGTCCGACAGCCCTGCCAGGCAATTAATAAACTAATCTCCACTAGAAAGAATAATATAGACATTATCACCCCATGCTTCCAGCCTAGCATTTGGTTTGTATGTAAAATAAAATATGTATAGAACTTATTTTGGTGATTTACGACTGAATATAAATATATGGAACATGTTTATTTATATGGAATCGCTTTAATTACTATAATGACACCTAGTGGCCAATTGTTGGTTTGCTACTAGAATGTGACATAAGGGGTTAAGTTAAGATGGAGCTAGAATGGTACATAAGGGGTTAAGTTAAGATGGGGCTAGAATGGTACATAAGGGGTTAAGTTAAGATGGGTCTAGAATGGTACATAAGGGGTTAAGTTAAGATGGGTCTAGAATGGTACATAAGGGGTTAAGTTAAGATGGGTCTAGAATGGTACATAAGGGGTTAAGTTAAGATGGGTCTAGAATGGTACATAAGGGGTTAAGTTAAGATGGGTCTTCAGTTGAACAGTGATTAGAACAGGTGATAGCAGTCTGCTATTGGAAGATGACTAAAAACACAGTTTTCAACAGTTCTTCATAGCATGATTTATACCTTTTCACTTCTGGATTTATACCTTTGGATTTACCGTTTATTTCACCCTGATCATTTTAGTGCCCTTTTTGAGTTAGTTTTACCATCAATATCAACTGGGACCTGTTTTACCATCATTATCAATTGATCAACCAGTGTGCTTGGCTAGAAACTATACCAACAGAATGAACAACCAGTGTGCTTGGCTAGAAACTATACCAACAGAATGAACAACCAGTGTGCTTGTCTCTCAACCTCAGAAATAAAACTACCAACTGGTTATTTGTCATGACTGACTTCAAGCTTTTTATTATTTTTTCCCTTCATCATTTGTGTTCCTTTTTGATCATCAATATCTAATGGAATCTGTCAATGCTTACCTGGATACAGCGCCTTCAGAAAGTATTCACACCCCTCCACTTGTTCCACATTTTGTTGTGTTACAGCCTGAATTTAATATGGATTCAATTGAGATGTTGTGTCACTGGCCTTCACACAATATCCCATAATGTCAAAGTGGATCTATGTTTTTTGTGTGTGTTTTTTTAAACAAATCAGTACAAAATGAAAAGCTGAAATGTCTTGAGTCAATAAGTATTCAACCCCTTTGTTAAGGCAAGCCAAATACAGTGGGGGAAAAAAGTATTTAGTCAGCCACCAATTGTGCATGTTCTCCCACTTAAAAAGATGAGAGAGGCCTGTAATTTTCATCATAGGTACACGTCAACTATGACAGACAAATTGAGGAAAGAAAATCCAGAAAATCACATTGTAGGATTTTTTATGAATTTATTTGCAAATGATGGTGGAAAATAAGTATTTGGTCAATAACAAAAGTTTCTCAATACTTTGTTATATACCCTTTGTTGGCAATGACACAGGTCAAACGTTTTCTGTAAGTCTTCACAAGGTTTTCACACACTGTTGCTGGTATTTTGGCCCATTCCTCCATGCATATCTCCTCTAGAGCAGTGATGTTTTGGGGCTGTTGCTGGGCAACACAGACTTTCAACTCCCTCCAAAGATTTTCTATGGGGTTGAGATCTGGAGACTGGCTAGGCCACTCCAGGACCTTGAAATGCTTCTTACGAAGCCACTCCTTCGTTGCCTGACGGTGTGTTTGGGATCATTGTCATCATTGAAAGACCCAGCCACGTTTCATCTTCAATGCCCTTGCTGATGGAAGGAGGTTTTCACTCAAAATCTCACGATACATGGCCCCATTCATTCTTTCCTGTACACGGATCAGTCGTCCTGGTCCCTTTAAAGAAAAACAGCCCCAAAGCATGATGTTTCCACCCCCATGCTTCACAGTAGGTATGGTGTTCTTTGGATGCAACCTAGCATTCTTTGTCCTCCAAACACGACGAGTTGAGTTTTTACCAAAAAGTTATATTTTGGTTTCATCTGACCATATGACATTCTCCCAATCCTCTTCTGGATCATCCAAATGCACTCTAGCAAACTTCAGACGGGCCTGGACATGTACTGGCTTAAGCAGGGCGACACGTCTGCACTGCAGGATTTGAGTCCCTGGCGGCGTAGTGTGTTACTGATGGTAGGCTTTGTTACTTTGGTCCCAGCTCTCTGCAGGTCATTCACCAGGTCCCCCCGTGTGGTTCTGGGATTTTTGCTCACCGTTCTTGTGATCATTTTGACCCCACGGGGTGAGATCTTGCGTGGAGCCCCATATCGAGGGAGATTATCAGTGGTCTTGTATGTCTTCCATTTCCTAATAATTGCTCCCACAGTTGATTTCTTCAAACCAAGCTGCTTACCTATTGCAGATTCAGTCTTCCCAGCCTGGTGCAGGTCTACAATTTTGTTTCTGGTGTCCTTTGACAGCTCTTTGGTCTTGGCCATAGTGGAGTTTGGAGTGTGACTGTTTGAGGTTGTGGACAGGTGTCTTTTATACTGATAACAAGTTCAAACAGGTGCCATTAATACAGGTAACGAGTGGAGGACAGAGGAGCCTCTTAAAGAAGAAGTTACAGGTCTGTGAGAGCCAGAAATCTAGCTTGTTTGTGACCAAATACTTATTTTCCACCATAATTTGCAAATAAATTAATTAAAAACCCTACAATGTGATTTTCTGGAAAAACAATTCTCAATTTGTCTGTCATAGTTGACGTGTACCTATGATGAAAATTACATGCCTCTCTCATCTTTTTAAGTGGGAGAACTTGCACAATTGGTGGCTGACTAAATACTTTTTTTCCCCACTGTAAGTTCAGGAGTACAAATTTGCTTAACAAGTCACATAATAAATTTCAGCCACAACCATCAAGCTAGGCTGCAGGGCTACGCCCACACCTAAGGCCACTCAGCCTCGTTCAGCTGCAACACGCCTGGGGAATTTAAGGGGATGCTTTAGTTCAGTACGGGGGGAGCTCCTGGCTGGACGCCGGAGGCTGAGCTCTACAGACATTTGTTTGAAGTCCTGGACATTGTGTTCTCCACAGGAAGAAGTGACCGGACCGCAAGTGAAGCTGGTAATCTGGGTAGCAGCCCAGCTAGTAAGGATAACTCTGGGTTCAGTTAAGGAGAGAGAGTGAGAGAGTGTTTTGTTTTCAGTTACTGTTTGAGAACCAGCTTTGTGAACCTTTTTATTTTGAATAAATCCGCCAGGCTGGTTTAAACTGTGCCCTTCTGTCATTGTTCCTCTTCGTGGCCTTCCTACCAGCCACACCTAGCGACTCGTTACAAGTGTCAGGACTACCTCATCTCTGTACCCCACACATTCAATTATCTGTAAGGTCACTCGGTCGAGCAGTGAATTTCAAACACAGATTCAACCACATAGACCAGGGAGGTTTTCCAATGCCTCCCAAAGAAGGGCGCCTATAGGTAGATGGGTTTAAAAAAACATTTTAAAAAACATTGAATATCCCTTTGAGCATGGTGAAGTTATTAATTACACTTTGGACGGTGTATCAATACACCCAGTCACTACAAAGATACAAACTTCCTAACTCCCGTTGCCTGGAGAGGAAGGAAATCGCTTAGGGTGACATTTTGACATTGATTTTAAGATTTTTATTATTTTCATAATATTTGTACCTTTATACCATCAATATCAATGGCGGAGACGCATAAAGATGGCAGCCGTCTGCACTTACCACTAATTCCTTTTTTTGCTAAATTGGCCGTATTGTACATTCCTCCACCTTACTCCTTATTTAGTGTTGTCATTAACTATTTTAGCTTCAAGACGCCCCAAAAATAAAGAAGTAAAAAAAGTTTATTGTGCTGATTTATTGGCACATTGAATTGTAGTTTACAAACTCAGTGGGAAAAAACAATGACGTCATTTCTGAATTCTGCCATCTTTATGTTTGCCATTGGAATCTGTCAATGCTTACCTGGATACATGCTTGCTTTACCATTCAACAATTAAGGAACTGTGTGACAAACCCTTGACATTTTGAGTATAATACATTGAAATTTTTGTTTTTTTGGAGACTTCAGAAATACGATGAAACAGTCCACGTGTTTAATTTCATTTGATATAATTCCCCAGAATCTAAATAGTTCCAGAATCTAAATAGTTCCAGAATCTGAATAGTTCCAGAATCTGAATAGTTCCAGAATCTAAATAGTTCCAGAATCTAAATAGTTCCAGAATCTGTATAGTTCCAGAATCTGAATAGTTCCAGAATCTGAATAGTTCCAGAATCTAAATAGTTCCAGAATCTAAATAGTTCCAGAATCTGAATAGTTCCAGAATCTGAATAGTTCCAGAATCTGAATAGTTCCAGAATCTAAATAGTTCCAGAATCTGAATAGTTCCAGAATCTGAATAGTTCCAGAATCTAAATAGTTCCAGAATCTAAATAGTTCCAGAATCTGTATAGTTCCAGAATGTGAATAGTTCCAGAATCTGAATAGTTCTAGAATCTAAATAGTTCTAGAATCTAAATAGTTCCAGAATCTGTATAGTTCCAGAATCTGAATAGTTCCAGAATCTGTATAGTTCCAGAATCTGTATAGTTCCAGAATCTGAATAGTTCCAGAATCTAAATAGTTCCAGAATCTGAATAGTTCCAGAATCTAAACAGTTCCAGAATCTGTATAGTTCCAGAATCTAAACAGTTCCAGAATCTGTATAGTTCCAGAATCTGAATAGTTCCAGAATCTAAATAGTTCCAGAATCTAAATAGTTCCAGAATCTAAATAGTTCCAGAATCTAAATAGTTCCAGAATCTGAATAGTTCCAGAATCTGAATAGTTCCAGAATCTGTATAGTTCCAGAATCTAAATAGTTCCAGAATCTGAATAGTTCCAGAATCGGAATAGTTCCAGAATCTAAATAGTTCCAGAATCTAAATAGTTCCAGAATCTGAATAGTTCCAGAATCTAAATAGTTCCAGAATCTACATAGTTCCTGAATCTAAATAGTTCCAGAATCTGTATAGTTCCAGAATCTGTATAGTTCCAGAATCTAAATAGTTCCAGAATCTGTATAGTTCCAGAATCTGAATAGTTCCAGAATCTGAATAGTTCCAGAATCTACATAGTTCCAGAATCTGTATAGTTCCAGAATCTGAATAGTTCCAGAATTTAAATAGTTCCAGAAACTGTATAGTTCCAGAATCCGAATAGTTCCAGAATCTGAATAGTTCCATTCCTGATATTACTACCAGTGAGCCTTGGCCTAGGTTACTGTTCATTGCGAAGATGGAGGCCTTTTTCATTTAACTAAACGACAGTTAGAGGAGGAGTATGGTGAAAAGAAGTCTACAAGGGGAATGGTTTATTTTTTTATTATTATTTTTTTAGTCATTTAGCAGACGCTCTTATCCAGAGCGACTTACAGGAGCAATTAGGGTTAAGTGCCTTGCTCAAGGGCACATCGACAGATTTTTCTATTCTTAGAAACGTTTTAGCTGATTATAGATGAGAAAACTTTGTTCAACTCGCTATTCAGGTTTGATGCAATTTCTCAAATTTCGTATTTATGATTCGTTTTATTATTATTATTGTTATTGTAGGTCTATTTAAGAATCTAAACCAGTTCTTTATGTATGTTTTGTTTCATTTTGTAGAAATTCTTTTGTTGGCTAAATTAATTTCGAACTGTCTTTTGGACCCGTGAATATCTCTACTTGGGATATATATTTTTTAAATATATACTGTATGTTTTTGAAAGATTGTTTTTTTCTGACTACAACAACATACTTAGACAAAGACAATTGACAACTAAACATTTACTACAAACATTGACATCCCACCTGCTCAGACCCACATATTACCACCATATCCACCCATCCTGTCTGTCTCACAATCAGATTTTCTCTCCTTCCTCATCCTTTGAATATCTACAGTGCTTGTAATATTTTATGCCATATGGCTTCAAATTGAACTATTCTGTTTCTCTCTGTAGCCCACATTTTGTTCAATATTTAAGATAATAACGCATTTGATTCATCCACTGTCTTAACAATGGAGGGTCAATTGATTCATCCACTGTCTGTCCCATATCTAGGAGATATAAGAAAACTCAGGAAATATTTTTGGACAAATATTTAACACCTTACTTCCATTTGTTTGTACGGGTTACCTTCAGACGAGGGGGTTGTGGAGCAAAACGGAAGAAAATAGTCCCTTTTCCATAATAGTTTTTTAGGCCAAACCGTTCGGACGCTACAGACGTTTTCGTGAGAAGATCGATTTTCGGGATGTATCATGGTCTGACAAACACCGCTGTAGCTCGGGCACCTTCCACCGCAGTAGCGGAAGGCCGACAGGCAGATGGGGTGGATTAAGACTCAGCCCATGCTGCGTCTCAATGTCTCTAGCTTCAACTGACGGATTTTGATGGAGATTATTTTTCATTATGTTACTTAGATTGACGCACGGGTGCGTCAATAAACTCTTAAGGATTTTAAATAACCTGTAGTAATTATTTTTTTATCATTTTAATCCAGATCAAAATTATCCTTCGTCTTGATTCTGTCCACTTCATCATTTGAAGTCACACACGAGTTGTTTTATGCTTTTATGTGATGTCAAGCACAGACACTGAGTAAAGCACTACAGAAAGAGATATTCAGATGTTTACAAAGGTAGTGAAATATATAATGTGAAGCATTTGATCCATTAACGTTTTGTTGGCCGCACCCCACTCTTTGTAGATTTAACAATTCCTACAGAACAACCTATTAAAGGGTAGACCTTCATTAGAATGGCCCTTTAAAACCACACATCGGTTCAACAACTGCAGAGTTTGTGCCCCTGTTTAAGATATTACTCACTGTTGTTAATCAGATCTCCAGTCTCTTCTTCTTCTTCCAATGTGACAGTAATCTCCCCCTCTTCCTTTATTCCAAAAATGTCTTCCTCTTCTTTCACTGCGACAGTCATCTCCCCCTCCTCCTCTTTCACTCTGAACGCGTCTCCCTCTTCTTTCACTGTAACATCCTCCTCCTCTTTCACTCTGAACGCGTCTTCCTCTTCTTTCACTGTGACATCCTCCTCCTCTTTCACTCTAAAAGCTTCTTCATCTTCGGTCAATGTAACGTCTTTCTCTTCTTCTTTCACGGTAACAGCCTCACCCTCTACTTGTTTTTTTACTGTGACATCCTCCTCTTCCTTCTCCTCTTTCACGACAATGTTCAGCCCCAGAGCTTCTTTCTCCGTCCAGCAGACCTCCTCTTCTTTAGCAGGAGGAGAGTAGCTTAGTGAGCTCATGGTCGGTGATGTTAGCTAGAAAGCCAGTTAGCGTTAGTGACTAGGCTGGTGCTAATTTACCCAGCCAGCTAGCTAGCTGACTAACAACAACGTAAATATTAAATAGGGTAACTAGCAAGTAGATACGACAAGTGTGTTTAAAACACAGTGGCTAATATACACCGAAAGAGTTTAAAGAGCTTCAATGTTTTTTTGGCTATGAAGCTACGGAGGTGATTGACTAGCTGTTGTTGTTGAAGAAGCGTCCCGTCCACTAGATTATACGTCACACTGGCAGCATCGCCTGAAACAGGCACATCGCCATCTGCTGGGTGGGAAGGTTAACACAGTCAAGGGAAATGTTCATTTTATTTTGAGACAAAAAGTTGATTTTTCATTTATTTCATTAAATAATATTATATTGAGACGTACAAAGAGAAGCATGTGTTGATTAATGAATATCTTTAATGAGTGAGAATTTAAAACAACCTACCATACTAAGGCAGCTAGGTCCAACCTGCTCCTACACGGTGTAACAGTACTGAGTAGGTCCAAACTGCTCCTACATGGTGTAACAGTACTGAGTAGGTCCAAACTGCTCCTACATGGTGTACCAGTACTGAGTAGGTCCAAACTGCTCCTACATGGTGTACCAGTACTGAGTAGGTCCAAACTGCTCCTACATGGTGTAACAGTACTGAGTAGGTACAACCTGCTCCTACATGGTGTACCAGTACTGAGTAGGTCCAAACTGCTCCTACATGGTGTACCAGTACTGAGTAGGTCCAAACTGCTCCTGCATGGTGTACCAGTACTGAGTAGGTCCAAACTGCTCCTACATGGTGTAACAGTACTGAGTAGGTCCAAACTGCTCCTACATGGTGTAACAGTACTGAGTAGGTCCAAACTGCTCCTACATGGTGTACCAGTACTGAGTAGGTCCAAACTGCTCCTACATGGTGTACCAGTACTGAGTAGGTCCAAACTGCTCCTACATGGTGTACCAGTACTGAGTAGGTCCAAACTGCTCCTACATGGTGTACCAGTACTGAGTAGGTCGAAACTGCTCCTACATGGTGTACCAGTACTGAGTAGGTCCAAACTGCTCCTACATGGTGTACCAGTACTGAGTAGGTCCAAACTTCTCCAACATGGTGTAACAGTACTGAGTAGGTCCAAACTGCTCCTACATGGTGTACCAGTACTGAGTAGGTCCAAACTGCTCCTGCATGGTGTAACAGTACTGAGTAGGTCCAAACTGCTCCTACATGGTGTACCAGTACTGAGTAGGTCCAAACTGCTCCTACATGGTGTAACAGTACTGAGTAGGTCCAAACTGCTCCTACATGGTGTACCAGTACTGAGTAGGTCCAAACTGCTCCTACATGGTGTACCAGTACTGAGTAGGTCCAAACTGCTCCTACATGGTGTACCAGTACTGAGTAGGTCCAAACTGCTCCTACATGGTGTAACAGTACTGAGTAGGTCCAAACTGCTCCTACATGGTGTACCAGTACTGAGTAGGTCCAAACTGCTCCTACATGGTGTACCAGTACTGAGTAGGTCCAAACTGCTCCTACATGGTGTACCAGTACTGAGTAGGTCCAAACTGTTTTGGACAAGTCTCTGAATGTATTTGAATGGCTCAGCCAGAGCCCAGAAATTAACCCGATCTAACATCTCTGGAGAGACCTGAAAACAGCTGTGCAGCGACTCTCCCCATCCAACCTGACAGAGCTTGAGAGGATCTGCAGAGAAGAATGTGAGAAACTCCCCAAATACAGGTGTGCCAAGCTTGTAGCGTCATACCCAAGAAGACTCGAGGCTGTAATCGCTGCCAAAGGTGCTTCAACAAAGATCTCTCCAGAGATGTTCGATCAGGTTCAAGTCCGGGCTCTGGCTGGGCCACTCAAGGACATTCAGAGACCTGTCCTGAAGCCACTACTGCGTTGTCTTGGCTGTGTGCTTAGGGTCGTTGTCCTGTTGGAAGGGGAACCTTCACCCCAGTCTGAGGTCCTAAGCGCTCTGGAGCAGGTTTTCATCAACAATCTCTCTGTACTTTGCTCCGTTCATCTTTGCCTCGATCCTGACTAGTCTCTCAGTCCCTGCCACTGAAAAACATCCCCACAGCATGATGCTGCCACCACCGTGCTTCACCGTAAGGATGGTGCCTGGTTTCCTCCAGACGTGAAGCTTGGCATTCAGGCCAAATAGTTAAATCTTGGTTTCATCAGACCAGAGAATCTTGTTTCTCATGGTCTGAGAGTCCTTTAGGTGCCTTTTGGCAAACTCCAAGCGGGCTGTCATGTGCCTTTTACTGAGGAATGGCTTCCGTCTGGCCACTCTACCATAAAGGCCTGATTGGTGGAGTGCTGCAGAGATTGTTCTACCATAAACCAAATTTTGCCAGTCCCAACTTTCCAAAACCAGTCAACCGTATCCAGAGGCAACAGAGCCGTTCTCATTGTGGACACACTCTTTATAAACGGAGACACAACTCCATAACACCATGGTTCCAGGCCGGTTCCCCTCTCTCCACTGGGGTTCTCTGCCTCTAACCCTGTTACAGGGGCTGAGTCACTGGCTTGCTGGTGCTCTTTCATGCCGTCCCTAGGAGGGGTGCGTCACTTGAGTGGGTTGAGTTACTGACGTGATCTTCCTGTCTGGGTTGGCGCCCCCCCTTGGTTTGTGCTGTGGTGGAGACCTCTGTGGGCTATACTCGGCCTTGTCTCAGGATTGTAAGTTGGTGGTTGAGGATATCCCTCTAGTGGTGCGGGGGCTGTGCTTTGGCAGAGTGGGTGGGGTTATATCCTTCCTGTTTGGCCCTGTCCGGGGGTTTCTTCGGATGGGGCCACAGTGTCTCCGGACCGCTCCTGTCTCAGCCTCCAGTATTTATGCTGCAGTAGTTTATGTGTCGGGGGGCTGGGGTTAGTTGGTTATACCTGGAGTACTTCTCCTGTCTTATCCAGTGTCCTGTGTGAATTTAAGTATGCTCTCTCTAATTCTCTCGTTCTCTCTTTCTCTCTGAGAACCTGAGCCCTAGGACCATACGTCAGGACTACCGGGCATGCTGACACCTTGCTGTCCCCAGTCCGCCTGGCCTTGCTGCTATTCCAGTTTCAACTGTTCTGCCTGCGGTTACGAAACCCCTACCTGTCCCAGACCTGCTGTTTTCAACTCTTAATGATCGGCTATGAAAAGCCAACTGAGAGACCTGAGCCCTAGGACCATACGTCGGGACTACCGGCCGTGGTGACTCCTTGCTGTCCCCAGTCCGCCTGGCCTTGCTGCTATTCCAGTTTCAACTGTTCTGCCTGCGGTTATGGAACCCCTACCTGTCCCAGACCTGCTGTTTTCAACTCTTAATGATCGGCTATGAAAAGCCAACTGAGATTTATTCCTGATTATTATTTGACCATGCTTGTCACTTATGAACATTTTTGAACATCTTGGCATGGTTCTGTTATAACCTCCACCCGGCACAGCCAGAAGAGGACTGGCCACCCCTCATAGCCTGGTTCCTCTCTAGGTTTCTTCCTAGGTTTTGGCCTTTCTAGGGAGTTTTTCCTAGCCACCGTGCTTCTACACCTGCATTACTAGCTGTTTGGGGTTTTAGGCTGGGTTTCTGTACAGCACTTCGAGATATTAGCTGATGTACGAAGGGCTATATAAAATAAAATTGATTGATTGATTGATGGTTCTACTAAATTTAACGTTACGGAAAAAACTACTGTCAATATCTGAACACTATGGAGTTGATAAGCGCACACACGCTTGATCTCTCTCTTTCTCTCTCCTCTCTCCGTCTCTCTCTTCTCTTCTCTCCCGCTCTCCCTCTCTCTCTCTCTCTCTTCTCTCCCTCTCTCTTCTCACTCTCTCTCTTTGTCTCTCTCTCTCTTCTCTCTCTCTATTCTCTCCGTCTCTCTCTCTCTCTTTCTCTCTATTCTCTCTTTTCTCTCTCTCTCTCTCTCCTCTCCCCCTCTCTCTCTATTGTTGAGAACGTTTCTATAATGTAATATGTTTTCTGTTTGTCTATCTTTTGTATGTCTGTCTACATGTTTATCTATGTTTAGATATCAGAACAGGGACGTTGGGGAATAATAACATCTTGTACGGGATACATTGGTACTGTAGTGAAGCCGTCTCTATAGTAATGCAATGTCTCTTTCATGATCACGTGAAACGTCAATTACTATGGAAATGCTTGGATGTGGGGTTTTTTTTTCTATGAAAATGATGTTTAATGTAGCTATGGTGCAACTATGATGTCGATACGATATGGATTACAGTTATCATCCTGAATATTAAGGCTATACTAACTCCATGTTACACACATAGACACTCAACCATGCAAATTGTCCGGGTTATTTATTTATTGGGCTCACAGGCAAACGGGCAAACAGGGAATCAAACAAAATGTTGCTAGAAGCTGTTTCTTGAATTCTAAACATCAGACATTTGGAAATCTCTATTTTTTTGACCATCATAATACCTCTTACGGCAGTAACTTTACAAGCACAAATTGTGGTAGATTTAGACTGAGAATAGTATCTAGTTATAGTAAGGGGTGAAATAAGTATAGCCAGTTATAATTGTAATGGCTTAGCAGATTACAAGAAAATAAGATCAATCTTCATGTAGCTAAAAGAAAAGGAATATAACATATAGTGTTTACAGGAAACTCACTCTACATCCTTAGATGAAGTTGCGTGGGAAAAAGGAATGGGGCGGTGAAATAATGTTCTGTCATGGACAAAGGAACTCAAAAGGTCTGATGATATTAATTATCAAAAATGTCGATCCGAATGTGCAAACAGTCAGGAATGATTCGCAAGGAAGTGGATGAAAAACAGATTTGGCTCATTCATCTATATGGTTCAAATCATGATGATCCATACTTGTTTGAAAATATTTATAAATAATGTTTTAATTTACAGGGCAACAAACGATCCAATCATTATGGTGGGACACTATAAAACAATGTTAAGTACCTCAATGGACCGTAAAGGAAATCACTACAAATTATCATCACCGTGCCCTTAAGGAAATCACAAATATTATTTACACATTAGAAATAGTGGATATTTGGAAACTAAAAAACCCCGACCTAGTGAGATATACATGGAGGAAACTTAATCAAGCTAGTCGTCTTGACTTCTTTCTTGTCTCTTTCTCTCTTGCATCATATGTTATTTTCCACCATAATTTGCAAATAAATTCATTAAAAATCCTACGATGTGATTTTCTGGATTTTTTTTCTCAATTTGTCTGTCATAGTTGACGTGTACCTATGATGAAAATTACAGGCCTCTCTCATCTTTTTAAGTGGGAGAACTTGCACAATTGGTGGCTGACTAAATACTTTTTTCCCCCACTGTATGTTACCCCTTGGCAGCGTTATCAGAAAGCACAGCATTGATTTTCACTGCTACTCAGACGATACACAACTTTACATTTCTGTGTCTCCAGAGGATTTTAGCTCAACTGATAAATGATTAGACTGTATGACTGATTTAAATACTTGGATGGTTCACAACTTCCTCCAGCTAAATCAAGACAAGACTGAGGTAATTATTGTTGGAGCCAAAGCACAGAGAATCTAACCACATGTTAATTCACAGGCATAAAAACACCAGGTTATTTTAGTTTCTGAACTCAATTTTGAATCACACATTAGGAATGTGACCAAAATAGCTTTTTACCACCTGAGAAACATTGCCAAGGTGCGGCCATTTCTCTCTCAGGCTGATACAGAGAGACTCATCCATGCTTTTATTACAAGCAGGCTTGACTACTGTAATGCTCTCCTGTCTGGTCTACCCAAGAAAGCCATTGGTCAACTGCAAAACATACAGAATGCTGCAGCACGGGTACTGACCAAGACCAGACGGAGAGCACACATTACACCGGTTTTAAGGTCTCACTGGCTGCCTGTGAGTTTTAGAATTAATTTAAAGATTATTCTATTGGTTTTTAAATCAATCCACGATTGTGCACCCCAATACACGTCAGAAATGCTTTTGAGTTATGTACCCAGTAGGTCCCTCAGGTCCTCTGGCACTGGCCTTTTAACTATCCCAAAGCCTAGGACCAAGAGGCATGGAGAGGCAGCCTTTAGTTACTATGCCCCCAGCCTCTGGAATAGCCAGAGAACCTGAGGGGGAACGAAACTGTGAACATATTTAAAAGAGATTTTAAGACACACCATTTTAGCTTTGCTTTTCCTCAGGGAGCTTTTTAGTCGTTTATTTTCTTTTGTTATTCTTTAGTCTTTTTATATTATGTTTGTTGTGTAAATATTTCATTTTCATATTTTTTTGTTAATTTTTCAAAAGTGTATTTTCTTATGTTTGTTCAGGTTCCCTAAATGCAAAAAACACTTTCCACACTGGGAGCAACTGTGTGGTTTTTCCCCTGTGTGTGTCCTCTCATGTGATTTTAGGTCATGTGATCGTAAAAAACTAATTCCACACTGTGAGCAACGGTAAGATTTCTCCCCTGTATGTGTCCGCGCATGCCTTATTAGGTCTGATGATGTTGAAAATCTCTTTCCACACTTGGAGCAGTGGTAAGGCTTTTCTCCTGTGTGTTTCTTCTCATGATCTTTCAGGTTCCCTAACTTGGTATAATCCTTTCCACACAGGGAGCAATGGTAAGGTTTCTCGCCTGTGTGCGTCCTCTCATGCGCCTTCCGTTTATCTGACGACCTAAAATTCTTTCCACAATGGGAACAGGAGTAAGGCTTCTCTCCAGAGTGTATCCTCTTATGTTTGTTCAGGTTATCTAAACGGGAAAAAAGCTTTCCACACTGGGAGCAATTGTGTGGTTTTTCCCCTGTGTGTGTCCTCTCATGTGATTTTAGGTCATGTGATCGTGAGAATCTCTTTCCACACTGGGAGCATTGGAAGGGCTTTTCTCCTGTGTGTTTCCTTTCATGCTCTTTTAGCTTCCATAACCACTTAAAACCCATACTACACTGGGAGCAGTGGTGTCGCATCGCTGGATTGGACGTCTCTGGGTCTGGTTCCCCTGAAGGACTCTTCCCGCTCTCAGAGGGAGAGTCTGGTCTCTCTCCTGCCAAAGACAAAACAGAGTATTTAGTTAAACAGAGTATTTAGTTAAACAGAGTATTTAGTTAAACAGAGAGACCTGAATGAAACCTCCATGATGAAACTGTTTTCCTATGAGGTTGAATCCAGACTAGATCCCTCATTATTTAACAAAATGTGGATCCTGGATGCTGATTGGTTGATAGCTGTTAGTTATTCACCTTAATCCTGGGTAATGCCTGTTAACAGTTCCATTTGAATTATTCCTACACATCCACTGTCCGACAGCCCTGCCAGGCAATTAATAAACTAATCTCCACTAGAAAGAATCATCTAGACATTATCACCCCATGCTTCCAGCCTAGCATTTGGTTTGTATGTAAAATAAAATATGTATAGAACTTATTTTGGTGATTTACGACTGAATATAAATATATGGAACATGTTTATATGGAATCGCTTTAATTACTATAATGACACCTAGTGGCCAATTGTTGGTTTGCTACTAGAATGTGACATAAGGGGTTAAGTTAAGATGGAGCTAGAATGGTACATAAGGGGTTAAGTTAAGATGGAGCTAGAATGGTACATAAGGGGTTAAGTTAAGATGGGGCTAGAATGGTACATAAGGGGTTAAGTTAAGATGGGTCTAGAATGGTACATAAGGGGTTAAGTTAAGATGGGTCTAGAATGGTACATAAGGGGTTAAGTTAAGATGGGTCTAGAATGGTACATAAGGGGTTAAGTTAAGATGGGTCTTCAGTTGAACAGTGATTAGAACAGGTGATAGCAGTCTGCTATTGGAAGATGACTAAAAACACAGTTTTCAACAGTTCTTCATAGCATGATTTATACCTTTTCACTTCTGGATTTATACCTTTGGATTTACCGTTTATTTCACCCTGATCATTTTAGTGCCCTTTTTGAGTTAGTTTTACCATCAATATCAACTGGGACCTGTTTTACCATCATTATCAATTGATCAACCAGTGTGCTTGGCTAGAAACTATACCAACAGAATGAACAACCAGTGTGCTTGGCTAGAAACTATGCCAATAGAATGAACAACCAGTGAGTTTGGCTAGAAACTATACCAACAGAATGAACAACCAGTGTGCTTGGCTAGAAACTATACCAACAGAATGAACAACCAGTGTGCTTGTCTCTCAACCTCAGAAATAAAACTACCAACTGGTTATTTGTCATGACTGACTTCAAGCTTTTTATTATTTTTTCCCTTCATCATTTGTGTTCCTTTTTGATCATCAATATCTAATGGAATCTGTCAATGCTTACCTGGATACAGCGCCTTCAGAAAGTATTCACACCCCTCCACTTGTTCCACATTTTGTTGTGTTACAGCCTGAATTTAATATGGATTCAATTGAGATGTTGTGTCACTGGCCTTCACACAATATCCCATAATGTCAAAGTGGATCTATGTTTTTTGTGTGTGTTTTTTTAAACAAATCAGTACAAAATGAAAAGCTGAAATGTCTTGAGTCAATAAGTATTCAACCCCTTTGTTAAGGCAAGCCAAATACAGTGGGGGAAAAAAGTATTTAGTCAGCCACCAATTGTGCATGTTCTCCCACTTAAAAAGATGAGAGAGGCCTGTAATTTTCATCATAGGTACACGTCAACTATGACAGACAAATTGAGGAAAGAAAATCCAGAAAATCACATTGTAGGATTTTTAATGAATTTATTTGCAAATGATGGTGGAAAATAAGTATTTGGTCAATAACAAAAGTTTCTCAATACTTTGTTATATACCCTTTGTTGGCAATGACACAGGTCAAACGTTTTCTGTAAGTCTTCACAAGGTTTTCACACACTGTTGCTGGTATTTTGGCCCATTCCTCCATGCATATCTCCTCTAGAGCAGTGATGTTTTGGGGCTGTTGCTGGGCAACACGGACTTTCAACTCCCTCCAAAGATTTTCTATGGGGTTGAGATCTGGAGACTGGCTAGGCCACTCCAGGACCTTGAAATGCTTCTTACGAAGCCACTCCTTCGTTGCCTGACGGTGTGTTTGGGATCATTGTCATCATTGAAAGACCCAGCCACGTTTCATCTTCAATGCCCTTGCTGATGGAAGGAGGTTTTCACTCAAAATCTCACGATACATGGCCCCATTCATTCTTTCCTGTACACGGATCAGTCGTCCTGGTCCCTTTAAAGAAAAACAGCCCCAAAGCATGATGTTTCCACCCCCATGCTTCACAGTAGGTATGGTGTTCTTTGGATGCAACCTAGCATTCTTTGTCCTCCAAACACGACGAGTTGAGTTTTTACCAAAAAGTTATATTTTGGTTTCATCTGACCATATGACATTCTCCCAATCCTCTTCTGGATCATCCAAATGCACTCTAGCAAACTTCAGACGGGCCTGGACATGTACTGGCTTAAGCAGGGCGACACGTCTGCACTGCAGGATTTGAGTCCCTGGCGGCGTAGTGTGTTACTGATGGTAGGCTTTGTTACTTTGGTCCCAGCTCTCTGCAGGTCATTCACTAGGTCCCCCCGTGTGGTTCTGGGATTTTTGCTCACCGTTCTTGTGATCATTTTGACCCCACGGGGTGAGATCTTGCGTGGAGCCCCAGATCGAGGGAGATTATCAGTGGTCTTGTATGTCTTCCATTTCCTAATAATTGCTCCCACAGTTGATTTCTTCAAACCAAGCTGCTTACCTATTGCAGATTCAGTCTTCCCAGCCTGGTGCAGGTCTACAATTTTGTTTCTGGTGTCCTTTGACAGCTCTTTGGTCTTGGCCATAGTGGAGTTTGGAGTGTGACTGTTTGAGGTTGTGGACAGGTGTCTTTTATACTGATAACAAGTTCAAACAGGTGCCATTAATACAGGTACCGAGTGGAGGACAGAGGAGCCTCTTAAAGAAGAAGTTACAGGTCTGTGAGAGCCAGAAATCTAGCTTGTTTGTGACCAAATACTTATTTTCCACCATAATTTGCAAATAAATTAATTAAAAACCCTACAATGTGATTTTCTGGAAAAACAATTCTCAATTTGTCTGTCATAGTTGACGTGTACCTATGATGAAAATTACATGCCTCTCTCATCTTTTTAAGTGGGAGAACTTGCACAATTGGTGGCTGACTAAATACTTTTTTTCCCCACTGTAAGTTCAGGAGTACAAATTTGCTTAACAAGTCACATAATAAATTTCAGCCACAACCATCAAGCTAGGCTGCAGGGCTACGCCCACACCTAAGGCCACTCAGCCTCGTTCAGCTGCAACACGCCTGGGGAATTTAAGGGGATGCTTTAGTTCAGTACGGGGGGAGCTCCTGGCTGGACGCCGGAGGCTGAGCTCTACAGACATTTGTTTGAAGTCCTGGACATTGTGTTCTCCACAGGAAGAAGTGACCGGACCGCAAGTGAAGCTGGTAATCTGGGTAGCAGCCCAGCTAGTAAGGATAACTCTGGGTTCAGTTAAGGAGAGAGAGTGAGAGAGTGTTTTGTTTTCAGTTACTGTTTGAGAAGCAGCTTTGTGAACCTTTTTATTTTGAATAAATCCGCCAGGCTGGTTTAAACTGTGCCCTTCTGTCATTGTTCCTCTTCGTGGCCTTCCTACCAGCCACACCTAGCGACTCGTTACAAGTGTCAGGACTACCTCATCTCTGTACCCCACACATTCAATTATCTGTAAGGTCACTCGGTCGAGCAGTGAATTTCAAACACAGATTCAAACACAGCGCCTATAGGTAGATGGGTTTAAAAAAACATTTTAAAAAACATTGAATATCCCTTTGAGCATGGTGAAGTTATTAATTACACTTTGGACGGTGTATCAATACACCCAGTCACTACAAAGATACAAACTTCCTAACTCCGTTGCCTGGAGAGGAAGGAAATCGCTTAGGGTGACATTTTGACATTGATTTTAAGATTTTTATTATTTTCATAATATTTGTACCTTTATACCATCAATATCAATGGCGGAGACGCATAAAGATGGCAGCCGTCTGCACTTACCACTAATTCCTTTTTTTGCTAAATTGGCCGTATTGTACATTCCTCCACCTTACTCCTTATTTAGTGTTGTCATTAACTATTTTAGCTTCAAGACGCCCCAAAAATAAAGAAGTAAAAAAAGTTAATTGTGCTGATTTATTGGCACATTGAATTGTAGTTTACAAACTCAGTGGGAAAAAACAATGACGTCATTTCTGAATTCTGCCATCTTTATGTTTGCCATTGGAATCTGTCAATGCTTACTTGGATACATGCTTGCTTTACCATTAAACAGTCAAGGAACTGTGCGACAAACCCTTGACATTTTGAGTATAATAAATTGAAATGTTTGTTTTTTTGGAGACTTCAGAAATACGATGAAACAGTCCACGTGTTTAATTTCATTTGATATAATTCCCCAGAATCTAAATAGTTCCAGAATCTAAATAGTTCCAGAATCTGAATAGTTCCAGAATCTAAATAGTTCCAGAATCTGAATAGTTCCAGAATCTGAATAGTTCCAGAATCTGTATAGTTCCAGAATCTGAATAGTTCCAGAATCTGAATAGTTCCAGAATCTAAATAGTTCCAGAATCTGAATAGTTCCAGAATCTGTATAGTTCCAGAATCTGAATAGTTCCAGAATCTGTATAGTTCCAGAATCTGAATAGTTCCAGAATCTGTATAGTTCCAGAATCTGAATAGTTCCATTCCTGATATTACTGCCAGTGTTTTATAATGGTTTCCCACCATGATATTGTGATATGTATTCCTGTCAGTCATTAACTTTGTATCTGTTGATTTGTGAATGCTGTACATGCTAGCTAGTGGCTGTACTTTTCTCTCTACATGTCGTCATTGGGCTAGCATGGCTATTCATGTCCCCTTTTATTGTTCATTTGTACTTTACAGAGGAGTTGGTGCTAGAGTTCTGCACGGGTCTAACAGACCCGGAATTCCTAGATCCGACCCGGGATCCGGGTCCTAAATTCTGACTTTTGTCTTGGATCTGATATAATTGCCACGAGTCTGGGGTATGTGCAATTAAAATGTATTTACCGACTGGACCCCTCCTGATGACCGCTTGGAGCTTGTTATCTGTGTCAGACCATTGCAACACCATAAAACGTACAGCTTATGTCCAGCTGAAACTGGTTCCGGCTGCTCACGTCACGTGCGCCTGCTGCTGAGGAGAGAGAGGGAGCGAGTGAACGGAGCCTTGGCCTAGGTTACTGTTCATTGCGAAGATGGAGGCCTTTTTCATTTAACTAAACGACAGTTAGAGGAGGAGTGAAAAGAAGTCTACAAGGGGAATGTTTTATTTTTTGTATTATTTTTTTTTTTGTCATTTAGCAGACGCTTTTATCCAGAGCGACTTACAGGAGCAATTAGGGTTAAGTGCCTTGCTCAAGGGCACATCGACAGATTTTTCAATTCTTAGAAACGTTTTAGCTGATTATAGATGAGAAAACTTTGTTCAACTCGCTATTCAGGTTTGATGCAATTTCTCAAATTCGTATTATTTATTTTCGTATTTATGATTAGTTTTATTATTATTATTGTTATTGTAGGTCTATTTAAGAATCTAAACCAGTTCTTTATGTATGTTTTGTTTCATTTTGTAGAAATTCTTTCGTTGGCTAAATTAATTTCGAACTGTCTTTTGGACCCGTGAATATCTCTCTATTTTTTAAAATATATACTGTATGTTTTTGAAAGATTGTCTTTTTCTGACTACAACGACATACTTAGACAAAGACATTTGACAACTAAACATTTACTACAAACATTGACATCCCACCTGCTCAGACCCACATGTTCCCACCATATCCACCCATCCTGTCTGTCTCACAATCTGATTTTCTCTCCTTCCTCATCCTTTGAATATCTCCAGTGCTTGTAATATTTTATGCCATATGGCTTCAAATTGAACAATTATTTTTCTCTCTGTAGCCCACATTTTGTTCAATATTTAGATAATAATGCATTTGATTTATCCACTGTCTTAACGATGGAGGGTCATTTGATTCATCCACCGTCTTAACCATGGAGGGTCATTTGACTCATCCACTGTCTTAACGATGGAGGGTCATTTGATTCATCCTCTGTCTTAACGATGGAGGGTCATTTTGATTCATCCACTGTCTGTCCCATATCTAGGAGATATAAGAAAACTCAGGAAATATTTTTGGACACATATTTAACCCCTTACTTCCATTTGTTTGTACGGGTTACCTTCAGACGAGGGGGTTGTGGAGCAAAACGGAAGAAAATAGTCCCTTTTCCATAATAGTTTTTTAGGCCAAACCGTTCGGACGCTACAGACGTTTCCGTGAGAAGATCGATTTTCGGGATGTATCATGGTCTGACAAACACCGCTGTAGCTCGGGCACCTTCCACCGCAGTAGCGGAAGGCCAACAGGCAGATGGGGTGGATTAAGACTCAGCCCATGCTGCGT